>NW_009939515.1:59607-72404 GCF_000696875.1 Nestor notabilis | reverse complement strand
TATTTAATGTAACTGAAGCATACTGTGCAATTTTGTAACCCCAAATGTCAATACTGTCTGTGCTTTTGCCTCAATGAAAAAAATACTTACAGTAAATGCATGTAGGCAATACCCCAGAATGTTTCCAGTAGCACAGCCAAAATTCAAGCTGTCCTGCTGGGTTTGAAACAGTATCAAGAACGTTTTAAAAACTTAATATAACTGAAAGAATTCAAATAAGTACCTCTCTTAGCAGAAGCAAGACCTGTATGATGCTTTATAAATGTGTAAGATGGGGTCCTCATGTTGAAGTGTTTGAAATAATTTTTCCCTTTTCCTGTATGGATTTCTGGTATCTATACTTTTGAATTTCATCCTATTGCCTTCTCACTCAATCTCTTAAGGTCCTTGCACAGCTTTTCTGTCTGCCCACATGCTTACTAGCTTGTCTAACTAGATCAGCAAACTGCTCATCTTGCTTTTCATCCTTTTTTTGACAGGGTTATGTTTAAGAATGTACTGGATAGCTGAGGTCCTAGCATAGATCTCTGTGGAACCATATTGGCACCTTTTTTCCACTGCAAGCGTTAACTGTTAACCTTATACCCCTTTCCCCACTTCCTATTAACTAATTACTTCTCTAACTTTGTGAGTGAAGGTGTTTGCTTAGGCTTAGGGCTTCTTTTAAATCTACTAGAGGATTTGGTGAGAAGACTTTGGGAAACCTAGTAGGCAATATTAACTAGATCCGTACTGCTTACTGATCTTTTTCCTGTGCCATCAACAGACTTAAAAGGCTTTCAAAAGCCTTCCCTAGATAAAGTGAACAAAATCCAAGTTTGCAGTGTGTTCAAAAAATGTGTAACCTGAGGTAATCCAATAGCAGACAGTTCTTGTGCAAAAACATACTTTCTGTGGTACATAATCATATAATTGCTGTTTAGACTTCTGGGTTGCTTATGCTATGTTAATTACTTCTGCTAAAAGGCTTCATATCTCAGCTGAGGCCTGACACTGAGATGAATTAATTTTGTGGGCTATGGAATAATAACTCTGCATCATAAAAACACAGTTGATGAACGTCATGGATTTTGTTTTTATTTTATGATAATGTGTCAGGCAGTTTGGAGACAAGAAATACACACACATGCAGTGTCTTGGTATCCAAAATAATGCAAGTATATATAGGAATACTGGACTGAAGTTACAAATTACTTAATTTCCAGTAGTTTTGTGTGTGTTATGATCTACTCAATATGTTACTGGTGATTCTTTGTTTTTAGCTCAGATTGCTTTTATCCAAGATGTTGGGAGGCTACCGCTGAAAAGACATCTTGGGAGGTAGGTGCAAGTTCTGTCTTTTCTTAAAGAAAGTAGGACCGTCTCCTCCTCCTCTTCCTTTCTCCTCTCCTTCCTTCTATATTGAAGAAAAGAACCCTTTCATAGAGAAACGTCTTCCATGCACTTCTGTGATGTGACATTATCCCTCATTGTCAAGATGGTAATTTATTTTGTTTGTTAAAACTTTTTTTCATTTCGAATCTATTTATCCTTACAGTGTTGGTAGCAACATTTTCTCTATAGTCTTGCTTTTAATCTTTTATTAGCGTTCTTTCCTGTTGTATGAGATATTAGCTCTGTCCTAGACATATCTACTACATGATCTGAACAAATATTTTTTAATAATTGAAAACATTCACGTGAGAATAAAACTGAATTGAATCAGAGAGTAATTGCCTAGTGTTTATCGTGGCATAAATCATTAATCTGGATGTTTCATAGAACATTCTGTGTTCACATGTGCTAGGGGTGTGAGAAGCAAAATGTAACAGGGAATTACTTCTTTGAAAATATTTACTGTTGTGTATCTATGGAACTACAAGATATTTTAATGAGTGCTTCCTCTGAAGTGAGATAGCAGCACTGTTTTTCACTTTGTGGAATTTTTGCTTACTGGACTACTTAGAGTAAACCTTTGTTTAGAATGCATTTTTAAAATAAAACTGTAGCCACTGAAGTTCCTCTGTCCCAGATGTTAAATAATTGAGTTACATTTCTATCACTTTGATATCTCTGAATTTCATCAAGAGTTTTTGTTGTGTTGGCCTGTTTCTAATCAAGGATCGAGATCACAGTTAGCTGGGATGAGAGTAACTCTTTCATCCCTGAACCATGAGAGTGTGTTAGGGCATCTGGCAAAGCATCCCATATTGATCACTGTGGATTTGCTGTCTGAGTTTAGCTATGGAATACTGGAGTGTAAATTGAAGGGTGTATTACCCAAGAACCACCCTGTTCCCCAACAGTTGTGTTAAAAGGGCTTTTGGTTGCTAAATGGGAAGAAAGCAGTGTCCCTGATGGGTGTATTTATTTGCAGTCTCTCTTGTCTGAGCCAAAATGTTTGTAACTTTAGAAATTAATTGTACTAATTGCCATTCATTTTGTCTGCAGCATGCCTTTAAATATTGATCAAGGTTTTGTATCTGCATTAGTAAGTTGGGTGTGTGTCACTTAGGGTTTTATCCGACAGGTAACTTTCTCCTGAAAACATGGTAATCCTTTCTCATGTCTTCACTATTTTGGAAATGAAACACAGAGAGATGTAGGTATTTTAGTAAACATTTGCTTCCTTAGGGAATCCTAAGTGAAAATAATTTCTTTTGTTTTATTAAGCAGTCATTAAAATAACTAGTGTGCAGCTGTTTCAATGGAAATAAGACTCTTTTATTAATATTATAGTATTGTTATATCATTGTATAATGTTATGATATTGTAACATTACTATATTATCATATGTAGCAATATTTATATACTCATTCGTGGGATGGGAATGGTACTGTATTGAGAAAACTGGCATTGAGGAGAGAGCACTGTGTCTGATAAGCTGGAATTGGTGTCAGTATGAGTTTTTGTCAGTAACTCTGTAAGTTTTTCTTATTCCAGTGTAAAGTTGGAAAAACAATAGAGGAACGTTGGTAACACACTGATAGAGGGATGGTAGAAAGATTGAGAAGTCGAAGATGCTTCCTTTCTAATCCATTTTCTTAAGATTTATTTTTGATTTGCCTGTTCTGTGTTAAGTTGCTTCCTGTCCTGAAGCAATTCAGTTTTGCTTGAAAGGGTCTAACGCACTATGGGCTGTTGTCAGTAACTTAATTGTTTATGGTTTCTGTGTGTGAGGAAAGCTGAGGAAAACCACTGCCACCAAAAAGTTCAACTTCGAGGAAGAACGCGTCCTGGGGAAGCCATGGTGCACAAACAGGATCTGGTGTTTTGTTGTTGCTGCGTAGGGTAGAATTAACAGTATTGATGGAGGGTGTTACTGGTGAAAAATGAGAAAGCTGTTAAGCACCAGTGAAGAAGGGTGGCCTGCGTGGTACACGGGCACTCTTTTCTCTTGCAGTTTCTGTGTGAAGGTGCAAATGTTTTTTTTTTGTGGTAACTGACTGTTGCGATGATAATTTTACAGGTTAAAGCTTGAAACACTTACTGATAAAGATCCTGGGATACCAGACATACTTGTTAGCTCCGAGGGGGACAGTGCTGATGCTTATGCTATGGAGGTGGCTGCAGAGGTGGAGAGAACCAGGATGGATGAGAATGAATCGGGTGGATTCCCTCTCTCTTCTAGCCAGTGCAGTGGAAGTGAACTACCTTGCAGTCAGCCCCAGCCTGTTGCAGCTCAAGCAATCATGGAGGAAGATGAATTGCAAATAGAGGAATATGATAGTGACTGAGTACAACACCATATTGACCACTGACTTCATTGAACGAATTCATATGCTGGAGAGGCTTCTGCTAAAGAGAGTATGGTCTGCACAATACTGCTTTAGGTACTTAGACTTGGCCTCCCAGTCCACCTAAACGTGCTGTGTCGGCATTGAGACAGCTCTCTTCAGCATCCTCTTAACATTGCAGTATCAGCCTGAGCTGAATACTAAATTACAGGCTATTCATTGCCTCTGCTGAGCCACGAAATAAGCTATACTGAAAAAGAGAATAATGAGTGATGACTGAAATTAGTTTGAGGCTGTAGATAAGCAATGTCACATTTAAGTTATTTCTATTTTTTTACACGTTTTAGTTTGCTTTGCAAGTGTACAGTGTGTTTCTTGAGTACACATTTGAAAATTTGTCAATATTTGAAGGTTATATTAAAATTCATACCTTTAAAAAAAGACAAAAATTACTGTTTGGAAGTTTGGCCCTTCAGAAAAAGAGACTGAAGTGTACATGTAAAAAGTTTGATATCCCATATTGGTGATGTAAATAAAACTCCTGCTGTATTGATACTGTCTTGTACTCTGCCACAGATTTTTGTGTGTTTATAGATTGAATGTATGTAGTACAACAGATTATTCTGGATTCATTTTTGAAAGACACTTTCATAACTTATGGAGGGGAAAATACAACAGTCAAGCATAAATCCTTCTCGTCCTTTGTGTTCTGTTGGAAGTTAATGGTGCAGTGTGCAGTTTTTATCCTGAAATTGCCATTGTGCCAGGGGAAAGAATAATCCTGTTGTGGTAGACTGCTCAACACATCAGCATTTCTCTGTAACAGTTCAAATCAATCTAATATGTTTCAGTGGTTAATGATACCGCAGAGTAAGAAAAATAATCAAAGTGACCGTCTTTGAATGTGTGATGTAGATTTGCGTTTCTGTATTGCTTACATCCAAATTTGAGTAGAAGAAAATACGTGTTTACCACCATGACATTGGAATTAATGTTGCTAATAAAAAGTCCAGATTTGTCCCCTCTCAAGGGACAGTTGTAGTCCTTCCATGTGTAGCTATTTAATTTTGAGGAGGGAATTCACCCCTTATTCTTAATTCTGTTACATCTATTCTCACTACAGCAAAGTTAGAATGTTTTTGGCTGTTGCTGCTGCACAGCACTTTTCCCCCTTTCCGGGCTGCTGTGGATTGGCTGCTCCGGGCTGGGAGGGCTCCAGTGCAAATGTCAATAAGATATGAAATACTGGGTTTTAATTTGCCAGCAAAACTCTAAGGTTCTTCTTTGTATCTGTTCAGCTTTCCTTACAGTAGTACCAGGTAACAGTAACTAGACCTACTTTCACATCAACTGTTTTGCACTATTATTAGCCTTCCCTTCGCTGAGCCAATATTCAGTACTCACCTGGTTCGCTATAAATTGTAGTAGTAGAGATTTATCACTATCAACTACATGTTCAGAGTAATTTGTGTAAAGCCCCTTTTCACGTGAAAGCAACATTAAGCAGTATTCTGTTTAATAATCTCTTGTGCTTGAGCACATGTGCTCTTGCCTCTGAATTGCAGTGGCATGCGAAATGTGAACAGGATGGAAGCCCCAGACTATTGAAGGGCTGGTGATCAACCTATTAAAGCCAATGCCAAATTAACATGAAATTAATTAATTTAATAATAAGCCAAAGGGAAGTGCTGGCAGCTGTTAACCTTGAGTAGCTGCAGGCAGAATGAGTGTCGGCACATGTCCCTCTGGGTCCATTTTGGCTCCCTCAGTGATGTTAACAGCATTCCAAGGTGGGAGAAGGAATGGCCCTTCAAACACAACCGATTTAGGAGACTGTGAAGGAGGAAAGAGATGTCGGGTTTTTTTGGTGTGGTCCAGGAATTTCAGTGGCAGCCTCTGGGAAACACCCATGGTTCATGCTTGAACCCATCCAACACATTGTCTCTATGTGTAGTTGTCACGTGGTGTGTATTCAGTGCAGGTGGTGTGTCACCACCAGCTGTGCTCACAGCAGGCCCATGCTCCGGGGTATAGAGGGAGCTGCCTCTCCAAAGGAAGGCCGGTCTCGTTGCCCGAGGAGTGCTGGTCCATACTCGCTGACACCTTTATGGCCAGTTACGGGTGGTCTCGTTTCCAGCCAGAGCAAAACTTGAGGGCAACATGGGGACAATGAGCCTCCTAGGCAAGACATAAAAAGGAGAAGTTGAAGGTGAGATGATTTTGCTAACCCTTGGAATGGTGTGAGTGGCAGCCTGAGGGCTGAGGTGCAGAAAGAAGGTGGAAGAAGAGAAAGGCTGTCCTGGGATGAGAGAGGGGTTGAGGTGATGGGTGTTCCTGAGGGAAATGCTGCTCCCAGGTTTCCAGGAGGCTGTGGATTGATTTAGTTGCGCTGGGACTGAGCAAAACAGGAAATGGTGTGAGGCTTCACTGCAATGTTAGTTATTTCTTGCGTAAGGCCACTGCTTGAGGTTCATTCCTTCTCCCCACTTTCATTAAACAGCTCTGAGTCCTGATGTTCTTCCGGCACTGGATCAGCTCGATATTGCTGGGGTCCCAGCAGAGAAGATGAGCGGCATTGTTTGGTGTTGGCTGCGGTTGGAGAGAGAAATGCCCGAAAACCAACCCCAATGAGGTCCCTGCCAGGTACATAGGGCATGTGTCAGTGATTCCAATCCAGCCACTCTGTCTCTCTCAACAGAGTCGCAGCGTGGCCTCTCACACAGGACTGACTCTCCTTGGTCAATCCTATGAAATGTGCCTAATGATGGCACTTGGGCCTGCCTACCCCTGCCTGTGCCTGACAGCATCAGGCCTGCAGCAGGAGAGACCCTGAATGCAGGGAACATGAAGCACAGGCAAACCTGTTCTTCCTGTCCTGGGGTTATCCCAGCTTTACTACATTATTTTTCATGAGGATTCAGGAATTAACTGGAGAAATGAACTGGTGGCACCTTAAGGATGGATTTTATGGGGAGGAAAAAAAAGCTGTTAACATAGGGACAGCACCTGCAACCAATGGGATTTGCCTTCTTTTGCCCTATAAATATTAATTTTGGCATTTTGAGCCTGTGTCACAGAGCCAACATTGTTGCCTTGGGAGGCAGGAGGGAAGTCTGCACTGGAGATGTGGCATGGTTTCAACCCTGGCGGCAGCTAAGGACCATGGGGGCCACTTGCTCACCCCCATTTTGCACCCCAGGTGGGAAGGGAGGAGAATGGGAATGATGCGAAACCTGCAGGTTGAGATGAGAACAGTTTAATAATTAAAAGTACAATGGAATACTACTACTACTACTACTGATGATAAGGGAGATAAGAAGGGGAGAGAATATAAAACTAAAACATGACTGCTGTGCTCTCGCTGATCAGCTCCAAGGTGGGAGGCATCCTTGTGTAGTTAACCCTCATCCCTCACTGAGGAGTGGAGGTTCTCCACCTCCACTCTGGGAGATGGATCTTTATCTGGGAGTTCATGTCTTCAATCATATCAAACACCCATTAGAAAACACATGGGGATTTTTAATTCCTCTTGAAAATTCCATCAGCACCCTTAAACCAAGCTCCTCTGTTTCTATTTTGGTGGATTTGCAGGTATTTCAGCAGGTCGGTGTTAAAGCACACAGTTGCATTGAAAGCTTTTTGTAAAGTCGCAGGAAGGCTGAGGGTGATCCTTAGCTCCATCTCCCCACTCAGAAAGTTTAGATTTTAACCCAGACTGGGATGTTTCCAGAAGAAAAACAAGCAAAGCAAACACAGCTTGAGGTGGGTCCTTCCTCCTGGCGTGTCGCTGGAGCTCGCCAAGCTGAGCAGCTCAGTCACTGCAGGCAAAATGGAAACCAAGAGAAAGTCAGGTTTCTGTTCAAAAAAGGGGCAATAGGAGATGGAAGGATAACAGACTGAGAGCAGCAGATGGACTGTGCAAGGCCAAGTGCTAGGTCCTGCCCCTGGGTTGGGGTGATCCCCAACCCAAAAGCAGCTTGTGGGAGCACTGTGGCGCTGAGATTGGGGTGGGGATTCCTGAGGGAAAAGCTGCTCCTAGCCTTGCAGGAGGCTGCAGTTCCACCCCAGGGCTTGGGCTGGGGGTAAAAGCGGCTCTCAAAGACAGAGCTTTACCTCTTTTTTTTTTCCATCGCCCTACTAGATCCTTGATTATTTTTCTTTTCAGTTCTTCTTACTTCGTTGATCACTCCAGACCTTTGAAAATGTCGTTTTCCAAGAAAACTAATGAGTAGTTCAGCCTTTTTAAAAGGCAAGAAGCCTAGTTTGTATTGTCTCTCTAATACAGAACTGTTGTGCGAATTTAGTTCAAAAGACATTTCCTGTCATTCAAAGCTGAAAAAGACACCTAGGGAGAGGTACATATTCCTTTAGCTTTCTGCAGGAAAAAAAAGAAGAAAAAAAAAATCAAGTAAAACAAAACCTATTATGGAAACCAAGAACTCGGTTTACAGTATTGAAGGTTGCAAAATCCAGGTGGATCTTCCTAGAAGGGGAGCCTGTGGTTTCTTGAGACCCCATCAGTCAGTGTCATTGGTGAGGTTCGTTTTGTGCCATTGTCTCCATGTTTGCTCTGTCAGGTCTGTGTATCTGCATTGTTTGGTTTTTGGCTTCCCCCTTTTCCCTTGGCAATTTTCAGAAGCCACTGAACATGGGAACTTACAGCTTCCTCTGGGTTTGTGTGTTTGTGTGTTGGGTGCCTAATCCCTTTCAAAAGACTTTGTTAACGGTGTCCTGAAAATGTAAGGACAAAACTGTCCATTAAGTTCTCAGCTCTTTTTAACAGAAAAAAGGAAGAGGGAGACAGAAACCTTGTGTTTTGATTTTCAAAAGATGGAGTGGCTGTGGTTTTTCTTGCGTTAAGTAGCTAGCGTATGAGAGGGGCAGAAAAGTAGTATGCCTTTTGAAATTATGCATCTGTGGAACATGCTGGAAGAGCTGTGTGGGTCAGAAATCTTTTCTGCTCACAATCGTGTTAAGGATGTGTCCTGGTTTTGGCTGGGTCAAAGTTAATTTTCTTCCTAGTAGCTGGTGCAGTGCTGTGTTACGGAGTTATTCTGAGAACGATGCTGGTAACACACTGATGTTTTAGTTGTTGGTCAGTAGCACTTACCCTGATCAAGGGCTGTTCAGTCTCTCATGCTCTGCCAGTGAGGAGAAGCACAAGAAGCTGGGAGGAAGCAGAGACAGGACACCTGACCCAAACTGGCCAAAGGGGTATTCCATACCACAGCACGTCATGCCCAGGATAGAAACTGGGGGGAGTTACCCGGAAGGCCCAGATCGCTGCTCGGGTCGGGCTGGGTATCGGTCGGCGGGTGGTGAGCGGTTGTATTGTGCAGCAGTTGGGTTTATTTGTGGTTTTTCCCTCCTGCTTTATATTCTCCCCCCTTGTTATTTTCCAGATGGTTCGTGTTTCAGTGTTTTATGTCTGCTCAGGGCCTGTGAGCTTGTAAGGAAATGTTTTTCCTTGCTACCTGCAAGTGTAAACTCAACATTCCAAAGCTTTCACACACACAGTCCTTTACAAAATCTTAACTTCTTCATTGCCATATAACATGCCCACAGGTTTGGAGTCTGTGCTGGACTCCTGGGTGGCCGATTGTGTGCTGCCTGGTGCTCTTCGGATATGGCGCAGCAAGGGTCCCCAGTCCCTCTACCCCTCCTGTCCCTAGAACAGAGAGCACGGTCGCTTCCCTTTACTGCAGCAGCAAGGGAGCACAGGAGCAACAAGGAGGCAAGACTGCTGGGAAAATGGTGATGAACTGTTCTGCTGTTGGGGAAGGAACAGTGCTCGCCAGCAGCTATGTGTGCAAGGCTCTGCAGGAGATGGCGCAGCAAGGGTCCCCAGTCCCTCTACCCCTCCTGTCCCTAGAACAGAGAGCACGGTCGCTTCCCTTTACTGCAGCAGCAAGGGAGCACAGGAGCAACAAGGAGGCAAGACTGCTGGGAAAATGGTGATGAACTGTTCTGCTGTTGGGGAAGGAACAGTGCTCGCCAGCAGCTATGTGTGCAAGGCTCTGCAGGAGGTCTGCACAAGCCTCCCTTGGGCACAGTCCCCAGCCGACGGGGTGGTGCTGGCCACCTCCAGCCACGGCCCAGTGCCAAGGAGGAAGCCTCGGCCGTGGGGCAAGCGGTTCGGAAGGTGATGACCCCCGCGCAGTGTCACCGCCAGCCCACTGTGATGCATGCAGAGAGCTGACAGGGAAGTGATGACCTACTGCGCGGGCCACTGCCAGTGACGGTGGCCACCCCGCGGGCAGCGGGACCGCTGCCCCACAGGCAGGCCCTGGGCTCACTGTGCAGCCCACATGGCGCAATGGGATCACATTTCTGCTCCCAGCTGGGCACAGCGGGTGGTCCTGCTGTACCGCAGACACCACAGGGCGCAGGTGATGCCCTCTGCCTGGGACAGGAAACGCTACAACTCAGAGCTGGACAAAGCAGCAGCTTTACTCCCCAGCCTCATTTCTAGCGAATACCTCGGGACCAGGTTTCAGGCAGTCTACGGAGTGCTGCTCTTTGCGGATATTTCAGGTGGGGTGATCGGGAGGAGCAGCCATGGACGTGAGCCATCCTGGGACCCACCACACCCTTTGGAGCCCTGCCCCTGCCCCTGATAGCGAGTGGCCATAGTGAGCACTGAGGTCTTCTGCTGGGATTCCCAAAAAGGATGGGCTATCACGGGTGGTCAACCACTGCTGCAACCCATACTGAGTTGGGGCGTGGGGAGGTGTGACCTGCAGGCCCCGGGCTGGGCAACGTGGAACTGGCTGCCAGGTCCTCTGGGACCCAGGGCATTGCCTGATTTCTAGGTGTCTCTGTTACAGATTTCACTTCTTTGGTGGAGAACTGTATCTGGAAGAGTGGTTCAGAGAGAGGTACTGATGAGCTGGTGGAAGCCCTCAATCACTACCTGTGTGACATTTTGGAGGGTAAGAGCCATGTTGCAGGACTGCCTGGCAGCAGGCCATAGGGCTGCTTATGGAGGGGGGAGGCTGGTATCCTGGGCAGCCTAGTCCTGCCTCCTTGGAAGGGCTGGGGCTTTCTGTGGCCGGGAGGAACAGTGAGAGCAGCCAGGCTCTCCTGGAGAGGCAGGACCAGTGCAGGTCCTTTCTGCTCCCCACTGTGGCCAAGGAGGCACCTGCTTTCTCAGCAGCCACCTCTGTGCTTCTGGTGTGAACATGCAGCTCCGTGGCACCTGAGGGCCCAGAGCAGGCTCAGAGCACCAACAAGTGACCTGGGGATGGTGGCACTGACATGTGTGTGGATGTGTGCGTGTGAAAGAGCAAGAGAGAGAGAGACAGAGACCCTCCCAAGCCCATTTTCACAGGAGATGTCTTGACCCTTCCAAGCTGACCATGAGCACATTCTGGACACCACCGTTTGCAGCATTTGTAAAGAAAAGCAAGAGAGTCCTCAAAGAGGATGAAGGGTCTAGAGCATCTCTCCTATGAGGAAAGGCTGGGAGAGATGAGCCTGTTTAGCCTAGGGAAGAAAAGGCTTCAGGGGGATCTTATAGTAGTGTGCCTAAAACTTCAAGAAAGAAGCAAATTGGACAGAGCCAGGCTCTTTCCAGTGGTGCCCAGTGTCAGGACCAGAGGCCATGCCATGGGCACACATTGAAACACGTGAGTTTTCCTCTGTAAGTTGACAGTCACCTCTCACTTTTTGACTGTGAGAGGTGACTGACTGGTTGCCCAGGGAGCTTGTGAAATCTCCCTCCTTTGGCTCTTCTAAAGCCATCTAGCCAGTGTCCTGGGCAGCTGGCTCTGCACAGCCCTGCTTGAGAGCAGGGTTGGACCAGATGGACCCCAGAGGTGCCTTCCAGCCTCCACCATTCTGAAATTAGGTGGGAGCTCGAGCCCCTGCCTCTGTGCCTTCTGTGCTGGTACCAGGGCTGCAGCCACTGGGAGCCTGGGAAACAGGCCAGGGTGGTGCTCTCCTGAGCTGTGCTGCATAGTGCACCATTGCCTGGCTGCTCTGCTCTGAGTACAAGGGCTTCCTCTGTGGTTTATGGAAGAAGGTGTCCACATGACTCTTCCTTTCCTTCCATCTGTCCACAGACGTGCTGACTCTTGGAGGTGACATCTTGAAGTTTGCTGGTATGTACTTAGGATGATGATACCCATGGGTATGAATCTGCAGCGTGGGACTATTGTAGCAGCCATTTGCTCTGCTGTCCTCCACCAGAGGCTCTGTGCAGCACTTTGAGCCATCTTCATGGCCACACTCACCTCACTTTGCAGTGCCCTGTCTGAGGGCTCTCTTCCCACCCTGGGCCTGCAGTTTGGCTTTGGCAAGGGTGATGGCTCACTTCCCTCTGCCTCAGCTTGTAGAGCTCTGTGCTGGGGTAAGGGCAGAAGCAGCACTAAGAAGAGGATACCTACTAGAAGGTGAAGCCAAAGGTGTGTGTTGCGGTGGTGGTGAGGGACAAGGGGGGCCCTGGTGACAGCACAACTCAGGCTGCCAGGCTGCGAGAGGAAGAGGAGTCCCAGGTCGTCCAGAGGTCAGCCAGGCCTATGCCCTCCCACAAGTCCATCTTTTTCAGCACATGGGCTGGTTTCTGCTGTCCCTGCCATGGAGCATAGGTCAGGGACAGTCAGGTCTCAGCAGAGCCTTGACCTGACCCTTGCTTTCACCAGGGGATGCTGTGCTGCTGCTGTGGAGAACAAGACCCAGTGAGATGGCCCAGACCATCAGCCTTGTGGTGCACTGTAGCTGGCAGATCCAGAAGTACCGGAGGCATGACATGCATATGGGTCAGAAATTCCGACTGAAGATAGGTACAAGCGCTGTGCCAGGCGCAGATTTGTGACACTCTCCTGCACCACAGGGTGCTTCACACTGGCAGGGAATGTGGGGATCCCTACTGGGTCTAGTACCAAAGGAAGGCACCTCCTGCAAGCATTCAAGGGGCCACCCGTAGTTGCAGACCAGGATCACAGGGTTTGCGTGCATTCACAGTTAGAATTAAATCTGGCAAGAAAGATGAGAGGAAAGGCTTCTATACGTATATAGCACATAAAAGACAGACTAGGGACAACGTGGGCCCTCTCCAGAATCTACTGGGAGAACTGGCTG
>NW_009939515.1:58709-59552 GCF_000696875.1 Nestor notabilis | reverse complement strand
ACACTGCCCAAGTCTTGGAAGGCAGACGCAGGGACTGTGAGAATGAAGACCTTAGGCCCACTGTAGGAGAGGATCAGGTTTGAGACCATCTTAAGAACTTGAATGTGCACAAGTCCATGGGACCTGATGAAATCCATCCGCGGGTCCTGAAAGAGCTGGTGAATGAAGTTCCTGAGCCACTGTCCATCGTATTTGAAAAATCATGGCAGTCAGGTGAAGTTCCCAACAACCGGAAGAAGGGCAATATAACCTTCATTTTCAAGAAGGGGAAGGTGGAAGACCCAGGGAGCTACAGACCAGTCAGTCTCACCTCTGTGCCTGGCAAAATCTTGGAGCAGATTCTCCTGGAAAGAATGCTGAGGCACATGAAAAACAATGAGGTGGTTGATGACAACCAACATGTCCCAACTAAGGGGAAATCCTGCCTGACCAATTTGGTGGCCTTCTATGATGGGGCTACAGAATTGACGGATAGGAGCAGTTGACGTCATCTACCTGGACTTGTGCAAAGCATTCACTGCTGTCCTGCACGACATCTTTGTGTCTAAATTGGAGAGACATGAATAGACTTGATGGATGGACTACCTGGTCAAAAAGGCATTGGCTAGATGGTCACATGCAAAGAGTTGTGGACAACGGCTCAATGTCCAGTTGGTGACCAGTAACGAGTGGTATCCGTCAGGGATTGGTGTTGGGACCTGTGTTGTTCAACATCTTTGTCGGTGACATCGACAGCGGGATTGAGCGCGCCCTCAGCAAGTTTGCCGACGAGACCAAGCTGTGTGGCTCGGTTGATACACTGGAGGGGAGGGGGGACACACAGAGGGACACGGGCATGGTTAT
>NW_009939515.1:53558-58583 GCF_000696875.1 Nestor notabilis | reverse complement strand
GAAGTTCAACCAAGCCAAATGCAAGGTCCTACACCTGAGTCAGGGCAATCCCAGGTACAGCTACAGGTTGGGCAGAGAAGAGGTTCAGAGCAAGCCCTACAGAGAAGGACTTGGGGTGTTGGCTGATAAGAAACTGAACATGAGCCGGCTTCAGTGTGCACTGGCAGCCCAGAAACCAACCGTATCTTGGGCTGCATCAAAAGAAGCATGACCAGCAGGTTGAAAGAGGTGATCCTGCCCCTCTACTCTGTTCTCATGAGACCTCACTTGGAGTATTGTGTAGAGTTCTGGTGTCCTCAACATAAAAAGGACATGGAGCTGTTGGAGCAAGTCCAGAGGAGGGCCAGGAGGATGATAAGAGGGCTGGAGCACCTTCTGCATGAAGAAAGGCTGAGAAAGTTGGGGCTGTTCAGCCTGGAGAAGAGAAGGCTGCGTGGAGACCTCATAGCAGCCTTCCAGTATCTGAAGGGTGCCTACAAGGATGCTGGTGAGGGACTCTTCATTAGGGACTGTAGTGATAGGACAATGGGTAATGGCCTCAAACTTGAACAGGGGAAGTTTAGGTTTGATACAAGGAAGAAGTTCTTTACTGTGAGGGTGGCGAGGCACTGGAATGGGTTGTCCAAAGACGTGGTAAATGCTTCAACCCTGGTGGTGTTCAAGACCAGGTTGGATGGAGTCTTGGATAACGCGGTTTAGTGCAAGGTGTCCCTGCCCATGGCAGGGGGTTTGGAACTAGATCATCTTAAGATCCTTTCCAACCCAAACCATTCTATGATTCTATGAAGTGCAAAGGCAGAGTGGGTGTCAGGTTGAGTATTAGGGTCCTTGAGCATCTGCTTTAACCCAAATGCCTGCAGAAGGAAATTAACCCTTCATTTTTCAGGTGGGGGCAGCTTTGCATTCTTTTCCCTGCTGGATTCTCCCTTGCCTTTCACAAGGAGCAAAAGGGCCTTAAGCAATTCTCCCTGTGAGAAAGGCTTTTGCAGGCTGTAGGTTTTCTTTTCTACAACCCACCTGCATGTAAAGGGAGTGGGCAGTGATCTGGACCTCGGTTTGCTGGGCTTCGGGGGCTGATAAGCCACCCAGCCCTCTCAACACAGTGTCACTGTCCACTTGGTTTGTCTATTTCTTGACATCCATTTCAGAGACCTGTGTCAGTATCCCCTTGAGAAGTATGGAGGGTGCCCTCCTCCTCCATAATGACCATCTTCCCATTGGGTTTCAGATTGGCTTCTGAACAGCTGAGATGCTGGGGGCTGTAGAGCTCAAAATATTCCCTCGGTCAGTTCTGCTTCTCCCTCTCTCTCTCCCCAGGGATCTCTGCAGGGGACATGCACCACCTCAGTTTTGGAGATGAGAGGCGGCAGTTCTTCTGTGTCATTGGCAAGGCCCTGGAAGATGTCTGTGAGGCTGGAGTACTTGCGGGTGCAGGTGAAATTGTCCTCTCAGCCAGCTGCTGGGAGCTCTGTGAGAAGGACCGGTTCAGGACCAGACGTATTGCAGGCAAAACGGCTGTGAAAGTAGGTGGATGGGGTGGCATCTAAAGCCATTCTGAGGACCTGGACCTGAAGGAGGGAGGTGTCAGAAGGCTGAAGAGCTGAATATGGAAAGAGTTGTAGCTGTGAAAGTGGAGAGCAGCTGATGCTCGTCCTTACATGTTACGAGTAACCGTGGGCTGGGCTTGCTCAGTTTGAGGGTTCAGGAGGCACTGGAAGAGTTTTGGCCCCACCAGCAGTGTCCTCTGTGGCTCATGGAGCCGTTGACAGCTGGGGGAATGCTTGGAAGATGCCTGCCCAGCTCATGTTTCTGAGGAAGCACTACTGTCCTGTCCAGCCAGGTAGACTTGTTCTCCCCTTTTCTGGGCAGTGACAGTGGAAGGCAGTATCTGTCTCTGGGATTCCTGGAAAGGCCGGTATCAGTGCTTTCCTTCTGTGTACCTTCAGGTTACAGGCATGAATCAGATGTCTCAGTCAGAATGCCAAGTTATTTTAGACAAGCTCTTACAGAAGGAGAAGTGCCACACTGTGGAAAATGAATGTGAGTGCCAACTTTACCTTTATTTGTGTTTGCCTGGAAACATAGGGCCTGGCTGCTGCAGGGGCCAGAAATAACTACTTCTCCCTTCTTCCCTCTCAGTTAACACTCGTGGTTTTGGCCCTCTTGTGCATCATCTGGGCGGTTGCTGCTGCTGCCATCTCCTTCCAGGGCACAGCTCTGCCCTGAGCACCTGAAGGTGGCAACACAAGCAAACGCAGGAGACTCTCCCCAGTTGCCAGTGCTAGCCCCTGCTTTCCAACAGTTCATAGTCCCATCCTCCCAGCAACCACCTGTGTTTCCTCTCCGCAGATGCTGTCAGGCCTGCTCTTTCCTTGAACTCTGGTACTGATGTGGGGGTCATGCTTAGTTACATACCCAACGCTGCTATCAGGAAGGTACGGATGGGCCATTGCTGCTGGGGCTGCATTTTTGCAGGGCAGAAGAAGTGGTGCATTCAAAGATGGAGTTTTCATGAGAGCAAACAAACCAAAGAAGATGCATCCTGAGATGATAATGTGGGGAAACTGAGCCAAAGGGCACTGGTGCTGCATCACTGTATGAGTTGTCCTCAGAGAGATGGGTGGTGGGAGGCAGACTTCTGCCTCTCTGTCTTTTCTGTGGGTATGGCTCTGCATGTGCTCTGGATGTGATGGTAGGGTAAAGGGGAGATTTCACTGAAATCCCTAGAGCTTCGCTGAGTGTAGCCACTCACGTCTGTCAGTGTCCCAAGATGGGTTGTTACCAGAGCACCTTTCTCACCTTTGTCATTTGTGTTCTGACGCGGTATCTGCCTGCTGCAGGCTGGGCAGCCTGTTGACCATTTGCACTGATAGGAGGATCTGTCTCTTCCTCCTCTAGTACCTGCTATTGCCAAGACACCAGCTCTCCCTTGGTACCTGGTGTGGGCAGCAAGCCTCTGGGACAGCAGGCTCATGAAGCCATCATGGTCTTGTCTTCCAGTTTGATGACAGGGTGCTGCAGGACGTCCTCTCTGAGCTACGGCCAGTCACCAGCCTCTTCCTCCGCCTGGATTTTGATGCAAAGAACGTAGTATTTTTCCGCAGTGTCCTCAACAAAGTCAACAGCCTTATACAGGAAATCATCTATCCTCTCAAGGGCGAAGTGAACAAAGTCCTCCTGTTTGACAAAGTGAGTGTGGGGCGGAATCATCTCCCCCCAACCCGAGAGGGTGGACAGTAAGCTAGAGGGAAAGATTTCTTCTTAGGCATTGTGGCAAGATGTGCTGCATCTGTCCTCGGCAGGGCTGCACATTCCTCTGTGTGTTTGGGCTCCCTGGAGTAAAGGTGCTGCACGAGAGCAGTCACGCTTTGCAGAGTGCTATTCAGATCTTCAACTCGTGCTCCGAGATCATTGCGAAAATAGGGTGAGTGTGTGGTAGGGCTTGAGGGAGTACATGCTGCCTGGGCCAGCGTAAGGCAGAAGAAGAGAGTTGCTTCTAGCTTACCCTCTGTTGTCCTCCCTTCGTTGGCAGGAAGGAAATAGAGCCCTGAGAGGTGGCAGGCAACCCGTGGGCTTATCCCCGGGCAGCCAGGCAGAGTCTCTCCAAGCACACCCTGCTAGCCACCGTGCTGGAATGAGCCCTAGTGAAGATGAGAAGCTCCTTGGTGTCAGAAGCAGTCCCTTCTGGGCGACTGGCCTGTGAAGAGGGATGGGGCCCAGACACCTGATCTCACATTGCTGTCACCACAGGCGGTGACATTGTGGCACCTTCTTCTCTCCATCTTTTCCCACTGGTCACAGGTCACAGCTCAGGGAATGTGGTCTCAGGATAAGTGTCCGAAAGTTCCTGCCTGTGCTCTAAGCCCTGTTCCTTGTCCTGGCAGGGGTGTAAGGGGTCCATTACACCCCTGAGCTTTCTGTATCCCCAAACCCTGTGCTGCCAGAGCAGGATGGCCAGTGGCCCAGGCTAGTGCTGAGAGGAGATGCAGGAAGGGCTGAAGCTGGGTGGGCAGGACTGTGCCTGGAGTGCTGCTGAAGCTGCACTGTTTCCCTGTGTTCCAGGACAGTGTCTGTGTCCGTTACCAGTGGGATGACATTCTGCGGCCTCATTGGCCACCCTCTGAGGCACGAGTACACAGGTAAAAGCGTGTGTCTGCAGTCTGGGAAACTGGAGTGGGATGCTGGAAAGAGGAAGACAGGCTGGGAGAGGGCTTGCCCAGTGGCCAGCCAGGAATAGCCCAGGTAGCACCAATCCTGGCCTGAGGTGGAGACTGGGCTCCATGGCTGGTTGTTCCCCTGGGATCTGCTTAACCCACTGTGGGTCTGTGGGTGTCGGGCATAAGGCAGCCGTTGGCCTCAAGGGCACTGTGGAGCTGGTGACACAGGTACATCACTATGTGCTCTTTCTCTCTCTCCATCTCTATGGCAGTCATTGGCCATAAGGTGAACTTGGCAGCCCGGATGATGATATGCTACTCTGGGCTGGTGACCTGTGATACCAGGACCTATGCCAGCTCTGGGCTGCCCCCTTGCTACTTCAAGGAGCTGCCGAAGAGAAAGATGAAAGGCTTCATACATCCTACCACTGTCTATCAATATGTGGGGATCACCACAAAGAGGTGAGTGTCTTCAGAGAAGGCTGGATGAGGGGATGGTGGCATCAAGGGTGCAGCCTTGGCCAGCATAGAGGAATTCTGCAGAGAGAGCACAAGCCACTCTCCATTCACTGTGGATGAGACGGTCGGAAGCCATGGTGTGGGAGGCTTTTTGCCTCTCTGCCCTGCTGTCTCCTCCTGCTGAGAGAGTGGAAGTGAAACCACAGGGATGGAGAAGGTTTTGTTTTGGTAGACACTACCTGGCTTTCAGCCTCTGTTCAAATGGCTTTCAACTGTGCTTTCCGTGCTGTGCTTGCTCTACCACATGCCCTGGTAATGCTGACCCAAGGAGGTTTTGTCCCAGCTACTCTTGAGTGGGAAGCTTTGGGCCAGTCTGGTTCCCATGGATAAAGGTGGACCATTGGGACCC
>NW_009939515.1:47280-53527 GCF_000696875.1 Nestor notabilis | reverse complement strand
GCTGAAATATGAGCTCTTCCTCTGGGCCAGGATTTGACCTTCTTTTTGGATGGTGGTTTGAATGCTAGTCTCTGAAACTACAGGAAGACTTGAGCCAAAGGTGCCAGGTGCTTGGAATCCCAACCCATTAGGTGACACAAGTCCTTGTTTCCAAGACACTTGTTTTTTTTTGGCCAACACAGTAAAGATATCTGCTAGCCAGCAGCACACCCTGGCTTCTTTCACGTATCTCTGGCTTTGGCATCTGTTGATGGACTTTCAATATGTTCTCCTGTCCTGCTGTGGCTGTTGGGGTTCTTTATGCTTAAAGCTGTCCCAGCATGCCAGCTTGACCTTCGGTGTGGGGAGCATGCAGGGGATAACATGCTGCTTGAAAGAAAAGCAAGTACCTGAGGAGCACATCCAGCCCCTCCATGTCAGACTGCTTCTTGATGTCGCCGGCTTCTCACCAGCTAACTGACTTGTATTTTCTTCTTCCCCTGCTTCTAGCATATTTGGCATGGCTCTTTCCATGAAGATGCCAGAGAATACCTCCTTGCTGGGTACGTGGAGAATGCCTTGCTCTTCTGAACCCCAGTTTCTTCCCCTCAGTAACTTGTATAGGGAAGGGAAAAGCTTTTGCTGGGGATAGTGTTGCCTGCAGAGACCATAAAGAAGTGCTGGCTGTCTCAGTGCCTACTTAGTTGATATCTTTGGGGCGGAAAGCGGAATGAGGTGCTTGGTGCTCCTGGCCATGTTCCAAACGCGATATGAAGGTTCCTTTCAACTATGGAGCTGTTCACACTCTGGGGGCTAAACTGGTCCTTGTCTTTGGGATCAGGAAAGAGATTTCCTTCTGCCAGAATGACGGAGAGTTTTGGTGGTGGGTTCTCCCCCTAGTGCTCCTCAAAGGTCCTTTCTTGGCAGCAGCTGGGTGTAGACATGGAAAAGCCAGGCGACATGGATGCCTTTAATCACATAGTGTCTTGCCAGATGTTTTGGGCCCTGTCATGGGTCAACCCTGGTGGGCAACTCAGGCCCACAGAGCTGCTCACTCCCCACAGTGGGATGGGAAAGAGAATTGGAAGGGTAAAAGTGAGCACACTGGATACAGACCGCTTAATAGGCAAAGCAGATGCTGTGCACACATGACAGACAAATCCAGGCATTCTTTCACTGCTTCCTCGTGTCAGGCAGGTGTCCAGCCATTCCCAGGAAAGCAGGGTTTCAACATGTGTATCCAGGACTTGGGAAGACAAATGCTGGAACTGCTAATGTGCCCCCTTCCTCCTCCTTTTACCCAGCTTTTCTTTCTGAGCACAGCATCATACGCTGTGGAATAGGCCAGTTGGGGTCTGCTGTTGCTGCTGTGCCCCCTCCCAACTTCTTGTGCACTCCCAGCCTGCTTGCTGGCAGAGTGGCATGAGAAATGGAAAAGGCCTCGATGCTGCGCAAGCCCTCTTCAGCAAGAACTAAAACATGGTTGTGCCATCAACATTGATGTGCTCTGTGGCTAGTCATACAGTGAGGAGAAGATGTGCTAAGTCTGTTTGGGACACAGCTGCCTGCAGCAACTTCAATCATCCCTTCCAGCCTTGTGCTGGATCCCTGAGGGGAGTTGCATGGGGCTGTCTGAATCTCTTTGGGATAGAGGGGTCCGCTACCACTCTGAGGAAGGCAGAGGTGTGAAAGCTGGGACAAGCGGGCTGGAAGACAGCAGAGGTGTCGTAGGTTGGCAGATGCGGTGGTGGGGAGGTAGGCTGTGGCGGAGGGTGCCAGCAAAAGGGGTGGCTCTTTGCCTTCTAGCATGCCCCAGCAGCTCGTTTTCTTGTTTGTTTTCACAGGTCGAAAGAAGGAGATTGACCTCTTTGTCAACTGCTTGGAAGCCTGCAACCGTTTTGGACAAAGACACATGCTGGCATTTGAGGGCACGAGGGGCTCTGGAAAGAGCCAATTACTTAATCACTTGGCCCAGTTAGGCCAGTCTGCTGGGTACAGGTACTGGGTTTTGCCCTGTAGCTTTGGGACACTGCCTCTTCCCACCTCTGACAGCCATGGAACACACCAGCCCCTTGGCCAGTGCACCTGGCCCTTGGACTGAAGCCTCCTGGAAAAGACTTCTGGAGACATTCCCTAGTTATCTCCTGTGTGCTCTGCTGCTGCCCCTGTCTCTTCGGGGTGCTGGAGGTGGCTTCTTGAGCTATGCTTTTTCTCCTTCACAAATAGAAGGAAAAAGCCCAAACTCAGTGCTTTTTGTTAGATTACAGGTGCAACAGATAGCAGGGTGGCATGTCTCAGAAGCCCTGCTTGCCCCCTGCCTGTTTCCCAGAAGGAATACTGGGCCAGAAAAGCTGTCCTGTGGCCTGGGCGGCAGACTGCTAAGGTCTGGAACCCAGAGGCAAACTCCTCACTTGCTCCATGCCCACCTCTTAGCCCTGAAAGTCCTTCTGCAGTAGGGAGGTAGGGAGACATGGGCCAGAGCTGCAGAGACCAGACGGGGTCTGGACCTGGCTCTCCCAATGGCTTGGCATCAACTGCCCCGCTGTGCTTTCTTATACAAGGAGCGAAACTCTGGGTAGCACTTTGAGGTGGGAGGCTGAAGAGCTCCCCCTAAAGGCAACTCCAGCCCTTTTGTCTTAGAAGGCTTGGGCTGTTGGGGATCTCAGTCCCTTTTGCTTTTGCATGGCAGGGTATTTGGCATGGAACTGCTAGAGGTCAACGTGAGGCAGTCCTTCTCTGCCGTGCGTATTCTGATGGCCAGGGGGCTAGGCCTCCAGGAGTGCGAATCGTGCAGTGCCAGGGAGCACGTGCTAAAGACATATCTCCAAGGGATTATTGAAGAGAGCAACTACTGCCTCCTCAATGACATTTTCCTTGTCAAGGTAAAAGCAACAGGCCTCTCTGACCCTGGAGAAGGCTTTCTCCTGAGGTATTCTGGGTCTTCAGCAGTCTTCTAAGGCTGCTTGAGTGCCTTAGCTGGGGGGTGGGAATCACAGGGGTCACAGCAGGTTTCCCATTCCTGGTCCTCGAGGCTGCCTGTATGTGGTGAGTTAATGTACCGTGTTGCATCTGTCAGTGCCTGGTGCCTTGTTCATCACCCTGGAAGCAGCATTGGAGAGAGGCTGGGCCTGACCTGGTGCTGAGGTCATTGCTGTGTGAGTGGTCTGCTCCAGCCAGCCACAGTCAGAGAACCAGCTCTTCAGCCCGCCCCCAAGCACCAGCTCTGCCAGAGCCTCTGCTTTAGGCTGTAGTTGAAGCCTGCACTCTGGCCTCTTGCACCCATTCTGGGGAGACAGATGGTGCTGAGGCAGAGCAGAGGGGGTTTGCTCAGCCATCTTGCTTGGTGGGTAAGTGTGGTGAGCCCTGGGGCCATGTTTCTCCCTGACTCTGCTTTTCTGGATAGTTTCCTGTTTCAGACAAGGTTCACCAAATGCATGAAATGCAAAGAAAAGAGGAATTGCACTCAACTTGGGCAAAAGTGCTAGAGAAGGTAAGCACTTCTCCTTCCCTCCTCCTGGGTCAGAGGAGGAGAACAAACCTGCTAGCTCTGGGCTCTGTGCCACAGCAGTGTGAGTGGGAGGGAGGACCTGGGTCATCACCCTCTAGGGCCGGAGAAAGCCTCCATGTTCTCTCCAGAGCCCCACAAACACACTAGTAAGTTTCCTCCCTTAAAGTGTTCCCTGGAGGAGAGACAATTCTTCATTCCCTTGCCCAAGATCCTTCCTTCTGCAGGGCAGGTGATGTTAAGTGTGACCTGAAAATCTCAAAGAAATTAGGAGCTGGGAAGCTTCCAAGCAGGGATTTAGTTGGGGAGACACTTGAGAGAGCATCCTCTCGAGAGGCAGAAGCTAAATCTTCTCCCCTGTAAGACACTTGCGAATCCACTGGATTTGCCTCAGAACAACCTGTTTTTTCCAGATCATTGATAGAAATGCCATATTTATCATCGACAATGCCCATTTCATTGACCCTGCCTCCTGGAGTATTATGGCACCCCTGCTCTGGAACATCTCCGTCTTCATGGTCATGAGCTTATGCCCAGGCTTTGCAAGAACTGAGAGCTTTCACAAAGCCATAACAGACAACCTGATGTCCCATAAAATCACCTGCCTTCATCTAGAGAAGCTGAAACCTTCATCTGTGGCGCAGAAGCTCTGCCAGGACCTTGGAGTGGTCAGCATCCCCAGGGCTTTAGTGAGGTAAGTTGGAGGCAGCGGAGCTCCCTGGACTCCAAGCGTGGGAGCTGCCAACCATTTGCTGTTTCACAAGGAGGAAGGGAGGAAGACTCCCAATCCCAGGCATGTCTGGGATGTGAAAAGGCCTTGGTCTAAGTGGCCAGGCTGAGTGGCAGATTCCTTGTGGCAGAGGTCTCTCCTGCTGCCAAAGAGCACCTAGGCTCCTGAGGAGAGGAAAGGTAGGGCTTGCTGCTCTGTGGTTTGGGCACTGTTTGCAGGTCTTTTCCCATGGATTTCAGCAAAAGCTGGAAGTTCAGGGGGGCCCAAAAACCCAAGCCAGCAGGAGGACCTCCCTTTCAAAAGTAAGGTGTAACTGTGACGAAAATGCTGGCTCCCCTGCTATGCCTGAGTGGCTTGCTGCCCACCTCAACTGTTTTTCCTTTTAGGGTGCTGAGGTACAGGTAGTCCAAAGACATGGTAAATGCTCTGTCCCTGACAGTATTCAAGGGCAGGTTGGACAGAGCCTTGAGCAACATGGTCTAGCTTGAGATGTGCCTGCCCATGGCAGAGGTTGGAACTAGATGATCCTAAGGTCCCTTCCGACTAAATCCATTCTATGATTCTACTTTTCTTGTGCTGATCACTGCTGGATCTACTCCTGCCCAGGTTCCTGGTCCAAAGAAGCCTGGGAATCCCATATGTTGTTGAGGAGCTGGTGCACTTCCTTTGTTGCAACAAGATGCTCTTGTTCCGCACTGAGAGGAGGGGTGAAGAAGCAGAAGACAACTGGGAGAACCTGAACAGTAAGAACCTTTGCCGCTGACTAGTGAGTTGCTGTGTTGCATTCCCTGCAGCACAAACTTGCCCCATCATTGTGCCATGGATCAGGGCAGAAACAGATCTTGCAGCAGATCATGCAGAACTTGACCTGGCAGAGGCGTGGGCTTCTGTGTGCATTGTTGTCAGGACAGCCAAAGCAGTGGCTCACAAGTTGTGGTGGCTTTGAGGGGCATCAGTTCTTGGGGCTAAACTGCAGAGGAAATGTTTCTGGACCACATGTGTTCCTGAAGCATTCTTATGAGCACAGAATTTACCTTGGCCAAAAAAACCTTGGTTTGTTCTCAACTGAGAACAAACCCCAGCTTGAGGTGAGGCCAGGCCCGGGAAACTTGCAGTGAAAACTGTTTTGCTCTGCTTGGAGCATGTTCAGCATAGGCAGTCAGTGCACCTGCACTGGGCCGTGTGAGGGCGCCTTGTCCTGTTCCGAGTGAGCTTGGAAACATTTGCAGGCTGCAGGACACTTTGCAAATTGCCTCACCCCTGCTCTCTTGCTCCACCTAGCTTTTGCAGTCCAGGCGTCAGCCATCACAACAAGCTCAAGGTCCAGCCTAGGGTCTGCGGCCATGATCTGCATCTTAAGGCCAGGCGTGAACCTGGACAGCATCGCGCTGCCCCGTAACCTGAAAGGTGAGGGGCCGAGCGCCGCTCTGCTGGCTCGTGGCTGTGCTGCAGGGGCTGGAGGGAGGATGGGCATCGCTGTGCTGCACAGTCACCCTCTCAGGTTCGGGGCTTTCCTGGGAAGGTGGCTCCGCTCCAGCCAGGAACAGTCCTGGGGTTGTGGGCAGCCGTTTTCCCTTCCTGTGTGTGGAGCAGCTTGAGCCTGCTGGTTGCTTTCAAGCAGCTGGTAGGAGAAGGTAGGAGAGAGAAGGTTATTGGTGCAACACTAGAATGACTCCCTTTTCTCACAGAAACAAATCTTTTGCTGGGACAAAAATTTGACTTGCTTCCGACTCAACTTTGAATACAGCTTCTAGCTTGCTACTCTCTTTTTGAGTTCCCCAGCTAACAGTGGTCTCATGGCATGTAATAAGAAAAAATAAAAAAATCCACTTTTTTCTTTTGTTGTGGTGTGTGTTGGTTTTTTTTTTTTTTTTTTTTTGCTTGCTTGGTTGGTTGGTTTGGTTCGGGTTTTCCTATGGATTTTCATGGAAATTCCCCTGTAGCCAGGGGAACTGTCAATGAGTGTGAAGTGTCCCTCCTGTCTAGCAGTAGCCATTTGTATGAACCTTGAAGAAATATCATGCTAAAGCATT
>NW_009939515.1:21107-47249 GCF_000696875.1 Nestor notabilis | reverse complement strand
TATTAAGTGGTTTTGTCCAAAGAAACCCAAGAAGAAAACCCAAAGAAAGGAACAGTAAGGTCTGGCTGAGTTGAGACACCTGTTCTGGGGAGCTCTGAGTTCACCTCTGAGGTGGGGAAAGTTCTCTATTCCCTGCTTGCACTGCTGGAAAAAACCTACTCCAGGATTGCACATCATGGGATGCATATACTGGCTGGATCCTGCCCTTCTCCCCGTGGGGGAGTGTGTGTTTGAGTGTCTCGCTTTTTCCCAGGCCCTGTGGCCTGCAAATCCAGGAGGAGCAGAGCCATTGACCAGACATCTACCCTGGGTTGTGATTGCCCAGAAGTGCCCAGTGTAGGGCCAAAGCCTACCCTGCTTCATGTGTCAAAACTTTGGAGTGCCTCCAGCCTCAGCATGGGGAAGAAGCAGAATTGTGATTGTGGCTTCTCTTTGGCAGAGATTGCGCTGGCTCAGCTGGATGAGATCAAGTCACTGGAGCAGATCGTTTTGAAGTTTGCAGCTGTCATCGGACTGGTGTTCACCACCCAGATGCTGTCATACATTCTTCCCACTAACATAAAGCACAAGATGACTGTCTTGTTGGACAGCTTAGTGAGTAACAACATCCTCAAGTGGATGGAGAGCACCGAGGAGCCAGAAGATGTCCAAGATCCTAGCAAGGAGCCAGCCACCTCTGCGCAGGGAGAGATTGGTAAGTGGTAGCAGTGGGGTGGACAAGGAGCTCCCAGATGTGTTCTGGATAGGCTCCTAAGGGCATGGTGTGATTCCTGCCCTGCGAGGGCTGGCATGGCTTTTGGGGATGGGTTGGTCAAAGCTCTTAAAAGTCAATCTGAAAGCACACTAGATTTGCACTGCAGGGAAGTTCCCACCAGTTGTCCCAAATGCCTCTGCTCCCCTGCCTCCAAGCGCTGCTTTTAGCACAGGCATGGGAGGACATGTGGAATCCCTGACATCCTCTCCCAGCCACCTGCAGCATCCACATTGATGATGCCCTCCAGAATGCCCAAGGGCCTTCAGCAAGCTCTTATTGGGCTTTGATTCCCCTGTGGTGCAGGGTTCCTGCTCAGGAGGCTGGGGACTGCCTTGCCAAGAGTGGGGAGAAAGCGCTGCCTGGGGCTTGCTTCAGCTGGCAGCAACATCCCCAGCTCCTGCCTGGACCAGTGCAGCTGAGCACTGCATCCCCGGGCTGTGCTAGCATCAGCCCTTTCGCACGGTGCTGCAGGGCTTGGCGTGCAGCAGCACTCCTTCGCTATCAAGGATGAGCACCAAGGCACGACTTTGCCTCTCCATCTGGCCCTGGCTTGGGCTCATGCAAAGGCCCTTTGCCTTGCAGGTGTGGAGACCTCCACCCCACGCAAGCAGAGCGTGGGGTGTCAATTTGGTGTACTGATGTTCCGTAAGCCACTGCTGCAGCAGGCTGCCTACGAGCTGTGGGTCCAGAAACATCGGTTCGCCCTGCACTGCAAGTGTGCTGCCTTCCTGGAGCGGCATGCACACAAATGCCAGAGATGTGGCCAAGGGGACTTCATTGTCTTCCACCGCTTCGCTGTTGCCAGTACCCAGGACAAAAGGAGCTGTGAGGACCTTGATGATGGGGATGACCCACACTCCTGGAAGGCCTTGGTGCTGGCTGGAGAACAGATGAAGAGGGAGAGGATCTGTGCCACTGCAGGTATGCTGTGCACCATGCTCTGTAACCTCGGCCCTCCAGAAGCCCAGGGATGGGTGCTGGGGCTCAGGTGGGAGTAGATCTGCTAGGAACGAGCCCAGCAGGTGAGGACAACCACTGCAAACTTTCCTCCATGTGTTAGCACCCTTGCAAGGATCCTTGCAGGCCTACTGGGAGAGGGAGAGCAACTCTTATCCTGGGATACACGCAAGGAGGTGTCTAACCCCCTGTTTTCTTTCCAGATATTACAGATACTCAGGAGGAGCAGAAGCAGAAGAAAGCTTTTGTGGAAGAGAATTTTGGGTGAGTGGACAAGGTTATGATTCTTTTTGAAGCCAGTGAGTTCAGGGTGGCCAGAGGAGACGTAGGAAAAGCTGGCTTTTGTCTGCCAGTTGTGACTCTAGCTTAGGGAAGAGGCTTTCTGTGGGGTGGGAGCTGAGAGGGGATGGCTGTGGAGATGAGAGTGCTTAAGGAAGCCCGTGGCCCAGTGTGAAAGTAATGCTACACTGAAGCAGCCCTTGCTTTCCAGTTCCTATAGAGTAGCATGCAAAATCTACAGGGAAAAACCACCACAGGGGCTCGGGTGGTTTGCCTGTAGGAGGTGACAGAAAGTCCAGCTTCTCCCTTCCTCTGTGCTCCCAAAGAACCTGTATGAGTCATACCTGCCTGTGGCCTTGTGCTCTGCTTTGCACAAAGGGCTTCTGATGTTGTCTCTGTGGGAAGGAAGACCACTCTAGGTGATAGCCATGTATTCTTTGCTCTTTTCTTCACATGGGCACTGTACTCTGAGTAATGTGGCAAGGCAGTTTTTGGCAAGGAACAAACAGACAACTGAGCTGTCCAGCAAGACTGACAGGGAGGACAACAGTGCATGCTCGTGTGACTGCAAAGGCATTGTGGAGTCAGTGCTTCTGCCTTTGGTTCATCACTACGTGATACTGGGTAATGTGGCCAAAGCCTTTTACTACCTTCTGGAGTCTGCAGCTGCCTACCTGCATGTCTGCAACTGCTACATGGTGAGTTGCCCTGCTTGCAGTGCATCCTGCCTAGCTCTGGGCCAGATAACTTTGCATTGCACTAGGGCATGCCTTCGCGGGGCCTTGGAAGAGAGATGTTGAGCTCTGAGCCTGACTTTTTACTCTGTTTTGCCTCTTGTCTGAGAGGAGACACAGGGCTCTGTGCCCTTAGCATGAGAAGCATTATCAGGGAGAAGGTCTGAAGTATCAGTGGTGCCTGTGCTCTGAGCTAACGTGACTGTGTTTGTGTGGGTATCGCCAGGGGGAGAAACAGGCCCTCTTAAGACAGATGCCAGAGGCAATGCGGGAGGACAGGGGTGGCCATGGGCTCTGCACTAATCTCACCTGCTCTCTGTGTGCTTGCACAAAGGCCCTCAGGAAACTGAGTGAAGCGGAGGTCCTGAGGAACTCTCTAAAGAATAAAGCAAATGTGATATCCCGCTTTGAAGATGCCACCTTCTTCAGCCTCAAAGGGGAGGTAAAGAGGAGGTCTGAAGGGATCTCCTGAGTGATGGAGCTGGATGCCTTCCTCAGATGCAGTGGATAGGAGAGCTCTAGTATCTGCAGATGCTGGCAGATACCTGCAGTCTCTTGGGCAATTAGCCCACATTGGGATGTTTCCCTTTTCCTGTGCAGGTCTGCTGTTGTATGGGACGCATGGAGCTGGCAAAGAAAATGACCAGAAAGGCTTTGAGCCTGCTGGGAAGGCCATTTCCCCGGACCTGCGCTGAAGACCTTGTCAGGTCTCAGGTGGAAAAGTTGCAGTGTGCCTTTTATGTTGCCAGAAGAGCATCCTCCCTTCCTCAGGAGGCCCAGTAAGAAACAGGACCAAGAACCCAGGAGAGAAAGAGTCATTTCCTACCTGGTCCCAGGCATCTGGGACCAGACCTAACAAGGCTTGAGGCCACACAGAGCAATGTGCGGGTAAAACAGGGAATGGCAGAGTTCCCCACTCCCTCCCTCCCTGTGCAGCCCTGGGAACAAAGCATGTGTTAGGGTACAAAGCAGCTTGCAGCCAGGGATGCGTCTGCCAGCACGAGTTGTCTGCAGCAGTGGATTGGTGCTGGCTGGGAACAGAGAGCTGTATTGAAGGGGGGTGATGTGTGGCTGGAGGCAGAAGCAGGACATGGGGAAAGAGCAGTAAGAGGAAGCGAGGCGTGAGAATCGCAGAATGGTTTGGGTTGGAAGGGGCCTTCAAAGGTCATCTAGTCCAACCCCCTTGCAATGAGCAGGGACGTCTTCAACTACATCAGGTTGCCCAGAACCACATCCAGCCTGGCCTTGAATGTCTCCAGGGATGGTGTGTCTACCACCTCTCTGGGCAACCTGTGCCAGTGTTTTACCACGCTTATTGTAAAGAATTTTTTTCCTCATATCCAGCCTGGATCTCCTTCTCTTAGTTTAAAACCATCACCCCTCATAGTGTTGCAACTGACCCTGCTAAGAAGTCTTTCCCCATCTTTCTTATAGGCCCCTTTTTAGAACTGAAAGGCTTCAATAAGGTCTCCCCAGTCTTCTCCAGGCTGAACAACCCCAACTCTCTCAGCGTTTCCTCATAGCCAAAGTGCTCCACCCCTCTGATCATTTTTGTGGCCCTTTTCTAGACTCTCTCCAACAGGTCCATGTCTTTCCTGTGCTGAGGACTCCAGGGCTGGATGCAGGACTGCAGGGGGAGACTCACCAGAGCAGAGCAGAGCAGAGCAGAGGGGCTCCCTTGACCTGCTGGCCACACTCCTTTGAATGCAGCCCAAGATGCAATTGGCCTTCTGGGCTGCAAGCACATACTGCTGGATCATACCCAATCTTTCACCCACCAGTACCCTCAAATCCTTCTCCTCAGGTGTACTCTCAATCCCTTCATCCCCCAGCCTGTATTGACACCAGGGGTAATGAGGAAGTTCAGAGGATGATGCCCCTTTTCCTGCTGGTTCCCAGCTTTGCTTGGCCCCCCTGGTGCTGTCATGCCACCAACCTCTCGAGCGGCCAGCTTCCTGTGGTGGTACTTGTTGTTTGCCCTGGAAGCTCCCCCTCCATCAGCTCTCTTTCCTCCAAGAAGGTGTAATGGTCTTGCCTGGCACCTGTTTTCCCCCCTGGCCCTGTCCAACTCAGCTCATAGGCTCTAGCTGTACAGGCTAGAGCCTCTGGGCCTAGCAGTGTCTCTTGTGTGGCAGGAAGAAGAAGGTCGCCTGGCTGCTGCGGCAGAGCTGCTGCCTTTCCTTACTGGAGCACCTCTTCAGCCTGGAGGGCACTTCTGTTGGATGGAGGCTGTCCCGCCTGGCAGTGCGCATGAAGGCCAACACAGACAGGGCAGTGGACTTCTATCAATCAGTCAGCCTGCAGGAGCTATGATGCTGGCTTTGAAATGACCATATAGTTCATTACCACCATCTATCTTACATTTGGAGAAAGATGATGTTCTCCAAATATTTGTAGTACCATAAGAAGCAACACATGCAAGTGATTAAATATTCATATGTGCCTTCACATTCAAATATTTTTTAGTCTGCAGCTGACAATTGCCTGCCTTAGAGAGGCACTACAGGATTATGTGAGATTTCACAGTAGTATCTGAATAAGTTGACTGTTGGTCTTAGAAAACATTCAATTTAGATGTCTGCAGTGCACTCAGCTGTGGAAAGCCAGCAACTAACCCTGAATATTTCATAGTTGTGTGTTTTAGTTAAATGTATGGAGGAATATCTGAAGTGATAAGACGATAGCAAAAGGGTGTAAAATTCAAGAGGCTAAGCTAGTAATACATTAGCCTTTTAATGAGTAGAGATTCTCCCATCTCTTCTGGGGAGCTAGCTGGGGACATTTGAAGCATGCTGTTAAGCAGATTTAGTTAGAAAGAGTATATGGAGTATTTGGGGTTGGTTGGGTTGCTCACAAAACAGTTACTGATACTTTCCTCAGGATACGAACAAACTTCAAAACCAGAATATCAAACTTTTTCCTGATTCAGACACTCTTGCTTTCAGACCTAGGACTTTAGCCCATTACAGTGGTGCAAGCTAGACTTCTGAACTGATTCCTGCCTAGGACAAAATGTCTAGTTATCATCCCAGCTTTTATTACAAGTCAGTGTTTGAGGAAGTGCAGTGGTTCAATTAAACCAAGAAGTGGCACTGTTTGAAAGCAATGGAAGTCAAGTCTGCTGTGCAGCTCCTGTAAAGGCAGATTCACAAACAGATGGATAATCTGATGGGGCTGTGGGATGGTGCACATGTCCTAACAACCAAGGCTGCAAGTTACCTTTATGTGTCACTAAACGAACTCTGAACCAGAATGCTCTCGGGGTGTCACTTTGGTTCAAGCGTTAGCAGAAGGCCTGTAATGTCAGAAAAAATCACTAGTTTCTTCCACTTCTTGCCTCTGAGACTCTCTTGCACAGCACTTATCATTTAGAAAGCTGTTTCCTGCAGTGCCTTTTAAAGGCTTTTCCTCTTTCAAAAACTACAGCAATGGCATATGAATATCCCAGGTTTTTATTTTAAGGCCTCAGATCTTCTGGAAAGCCTTTTCATCTTTGCAAAAGGCTTAGAACTGTCAGGAATGCTTATAAGGTACCAACACCTGTAAAAGTAAAGATGTGCCTCATGTTTTGCATGGAGATCTGGTGGTGCTGTCCAGTACTATTACATGTGACATGCAACACAGCACTGCAATAACTGTAAGGCGTCAGACACTGACTTAGATATTGTCTGAAAGGGAGAGAAGAGATTCTGCTTCAGCCTCAGCATGTTTATTTCACAGCTTCTCTTTTTGTGGACAACTGAGAAGAGCCCTAGTTGTCCCCAAACAGACACCAGTCACTTCCATGGTCATCTCTGTCCGCTTCCTCTTTGATCTCTCCATGTATTGTGATGATAAACAGCCAATACATGCCTGGTGGAGGGAGGCACCAGTAGGCTGGCCATAGCAGGGCAGTGATCATCCCACTGCACTGGGCACTGGTGAGGCTGCACCTCGAATCCTGTGTTCAGTTCTGGGCCTCTCACTACAAGAGAGACATTGAGGTGCTGGAGCAGGTCCAGAGAAGGGCAACGGAGCTGGTGAAGGGCCTGGAGCACAAGTGTGATGAGGAATGGCTGAGGGACCTGGGGGGTTTAGTCTGGAGAAGAGAAGGCTCAGGGGGGACCTTATTGCTCTCTACAACTGCCTGAAAGGAGGATGGAGCCAGGAGGTGGCTGGTATCTTCTCCCAAGGAACAAGGGATAGGACAAGAGGAAATGGCCTCAATCTGCAGCAGGGGAGGTTTAGACTGGCTATTAGGGACAGTTTCTTCCCCGAAAGGGTTGTCAGGCGTTGGAACAGGCTGCCCAGGGCAGTGGTGGAATCACCATCCCTGGAGGTGTTCACAAACTGCGTAAATGAGGCCCTCAGTGACATGATTCAGTGATGGACTTGTCAGTGCCTGGAGAATGACTGGACTTGATCTTAAAGGCCTTTCCAACCCCGTTGATTGTATGATTCTGTGATTCTATGATTTCCTAGTGATGCCAAGGCCACTTACAGCAGGACTCGTTGAAAGTCACCCTTTTACTAAATTGCAGAAGGAATTGTCCTTTTTCTCTTTCCTCCCTTTTCTTGTCTTCTAAACAGCTATGCTCTAGGCAACACTGTGCTTTGATAAGGCAGCTGACATATAGCTACTTTAGGTTTCACAGTAAACATGCCTTTGACTTGAGTGTCTGTGGAGTTGCCCAGCAACTTGGTGACATTAGCAGTCACTGTGACCATGCCCCAGTTAGAGTCTAACAGAAGTAACCTGTGAGGTTTTACATGCAGTGGCATTGAAAGGTTTCTCCCACGCCTCTGTGCACCCTGGTTAGCATTGCTCTCTGTACAGGTAGACAGGTAAATCAGTCCTGGTGACTCTAATGTATCACTGGCAAAAGCATCTTTTCTGATCTTGTTTTCTAGGCCATTTCATTCATTCAAATCTCGCTGTAGTATTGTCACGGGCTGAACAACAAAAAAAAGCATTAGATTTCTTTTAGATATGCAGTTGAACCTGATAGCTCCCACTCTAACAGTTTTAGCACTACTATTCCTTCTGCATTCCCTGACCTGCCAATATTTACTGCTACTGAGAATTTCCTAGCTGAGCTGTATGAGTAAATGTGTATTTCTTCAGACAGCCTATAGCAGTTGGTTTATTTTTTTTTTCAAGTTAAAACAAAGCAAATGACATAGCATTTCTATGTCATATTTTGAGTCTTTAAGAAACGATCCTTTTCTTTTGGATCAACTTTTTATTAAATATAACATCTTTTGTTAAGAAAAAAGGCTTTATTTATTAGTATTTAATAAAACTTTTTTATTAAATAAACCACCTTTGTTAAGAAGAAAGGTGATCCAAAAGAGAAAGTTTAGTTATTAGCTTAGATTTTAGTTATTTCAAAATTTTCTATCTTTTCTGCTACAAATCCATCCCTTACAGCTCTCATGAGAATCCTTACACCATCTCTTGGGAGAGTAGTGTATTTAATTAAATACATGTAAAGTGGTAATGCAGTGGGTCACACTTAACTCTTCTCTCCCATGCAACCTGCTTTGAATAATTCATTTTCAGAGCAGAAGGCATTAAAGACTTCTGATCCTGGCAATGTTGTTACACAAGAATTACCTTTAATTCTTCTCCGGGTGGGCTTGGTGAGTGCAGCAGGTGCCTCTGGTTAGCTTTGATTTATGCCAAGAACCAGCCCAGCTAGCAAAATTGCCCAAAATATATTAGCAAAACTACTTCAGCATCGATCAATTATTTTATTTCTCACTTCAATTCCATTACTTAATTTTGGAGGCCACAGCCTGTCTTGAAGTCAAACTGCAGTAATGTAATTTTGGTGGATAATAAAAAACCAAACAAACCACCCTTATTAAATATTCAGAAAATGTCTATTCTGTGTAATGCTACGGAGTATCTGTTGACTTAACAATATCTGTTAAGTCAATGCAGAATAAAGTTTATTAATCTAGATTAAATCTATTTTCCTGAAAACTTGTTAGGTACTTACCTTTTCTGAGAGTGCAAGTCCTTGTCTGATGGCTTTATTAATTCAGAGAATGTCACTGCACATTTCCCAGCTATCCTCTTCAGTGTTACTCCTTTATACCTTTGCTTCGCTTAGTCCGCTTCCAGAAGTCAGCTCAAAAAATTGAATTACAATTGCCCCAGGAGAGCTAGATTCTACCATGAAATTCTTGCTAAAATGGGTTTTTCTGCGAGTGGTCTGATAAATGTGTTCTTTTTTTTAATCAAACTTTTTAGCATATTGAGACCAAGGAAGTCATGCAGATGATTTTGTGCAGGAAAAGTACAACTATGTATTCTGATTTTTTCTTTTTTTCTTATTTCTCTATGATTTATTACTATTACATACCTTGGAAAAAAAGAGTATCAGAATAAACAGTCAAGCTCTAGAAAATGAAAGGAAATATCTGGGGTATTTTATGAGAAGTTGTGCTGGCATTGGAACTAAAACATATAATTTGTAGACTTACAGATAAAATATTTATCTGTAGCTAGCAATTGTGTTTGTCTTCTCTTGTATGATCTTGTATGAGATTTGCAATAGCGTGGATGGAATCCTCACATTGTCCATTGAGCTTGTCTGCATCCAGCCTGGACAAGAGACAAAGAAAGCTCAGACATGGGAAGGATCTAAGGAAATCTTTTCTGCTTTTGACCATCAGATTGATTGGGGGCAGAAGTAGCCACTAAGCTTCCAAATTTGGGAAGTACCGGTGAAAAGTTTTGAGAGCTTTTGGTTGGAGCTCTGTTTCCTCAACAGAAAAATGACTAAAAAGATTGGTCCCAGTGAGGATTAATGAGGGATGAGTGTTTGAGCTGTTGACAGCTCTCTGCTGGGGGAAGAGGCATAGAGTGTAACTGTGGCATACTACATTTAAAAGTTATGGAGAAGTGATATGGAGAAGTGATACTGGGATTTTTTAGTCTGGAGAAGAGAAGGCTCAGGGGGTACCTTATCAGTCTCTGTAACTACCTGAAAGGAGGTTATACTGAGGTGGGGGTCAGTCTTTCTGCCAAGTAGCAAGTGATAGGACAAGAGGAAGCATCCTCAATCTGCACGAGGGGAGGTTTAGACTGGATATTAGGAACAATTTCTTCCCTGAAAAGGTTGTCAGGCGTTGGAACAGGCTGCCCAGGGCAGTGGTGGAATCACCATCTCCGGAAGTGTTCACAAACCATGTAGACAAGGCCCTCTGTGACATGGTTTAGTGGTGGCCTTGTCAGTGCTGAGGAATGGTTGGACTTGATGATCTTGAAGGTCTTTTCCAGCCTAGTTGCTTCTATAATTCTATGATATCGTATGCTGTGATTGGTCCATAACTATGAATACAAGGCAGCACAAAGGGCACCTGAAAATGGAAATAAAAGAAAAGGAGAGACTGCTGAAGACCTCAGCTGCTTGCAGCATACGCTTCTGCTTTAAGCTTGTCTCTGGTAGAAGCTGAAGCAATCCAAGTGGAAGACTTTGAAACCTTTATTGGAAATGGTGTGCATAGCAAGGGAGAGGACTGATGTGTGGTCAGACTGCAGGCAGAAATTACTCATATGACATGAAACCTGTCTTTGCACTTTGAGGTTACATGGAATTCAGCACCTTTTTTTCTTTTTTTCTTTAGAGGAAAGAGCAAGTAAGAGGAAAATAGCATTACTTGATTGAAGTAATTACAAACCTTAAAGAACAGCCATAGCTTAGTTAGGATGTTGATGAACACACTGGAACAGCTCTGTTCTGATTTGTTTAGTACAGTGTGCCAGATTCTTGGCAGGATTACAATTATATTGTTTTTAATTATGTCCACCTTTTGACATTATTGATTTTGGCAGCTGCTAGTATTCCAGCATGCTAGGCTTTGCAATTATAATCTATAATTAGCACATGGCCTAGGAAATGTGCTGCAAAGAATGACATCAGTGTTACTGGAGTTATTTAACCCTGTAAACTCCTCCTTCCTCCAGCTACCATATCTACTTCTTTCATGTTCTGTACCCCCTTCTCTAGGTAGCTGATGCCAAGAGACATGTGAAAAAATGAATCAAGCAATGTTCTTTCCTCACACTCTCTCCTGAACTTTTGCAGATGGCAAATCTAAGTTAGTTGCCCAGGACTGATTTTTATCAGTAAATTTCTCCAGGTTTCTTTTTGAACTTATGTAAACCTCCAACATCCTGTAGCAGGGAGAGACACAGATGAACCACGCATTTCAAAAGTCAGTTCCTTTCATTTGTTTTGAACTTATGATGGATAGATCCATCTGATGTCCCCAACTTTCAACCAGAGGAGACAGGCAAATGAGTATTTCATTGTCACTCTTGACTGACTGAGCTTCTTGTCATTTCAGGTAGCTCCCCCTTTCTCGGTTCTGTATCATCACACTTGCAGCCAATGTCACGAGCCTCTCCCTCTGTTTCAGTAATTTTTTGGGGATATTCCTTAGGCAAAAGCTGTCTCAGACATCTGATCATCCCTTTTGCCATCTTGGCACCTTTTGTAAATATATTTTCTTGAGTCACAGAAAAAAATTTGTACTGAGCCTTTGCATTTTTTTCCCTTATAGAAGAAGGTAATAATGATGTTCTCTCCAGCTTCTTCTACCCCTTTTGTAATACTTCTAAATATGTGATATTTTTGAGCACAGAGCTGGTCTTTTTGGTGAATCATTTAGCCACATGAAATTGACGGTGTTTTTTTTTTCCCCAGACGTGTGCATCACTTTATGCTTACCTACATGGAATTTAATCCGTGGTTTTACTGCCAAGTCACTCAGTATTACCAGATACTTATGCAAAGTCAGCTCTTGTCTGGATAACTCAGATTAGGCTACTAAGTCTCTGGCCTCACTACTTCTCTCCTGACCCTTTACAGCTTATTTGAGACTATGTTGAACAGCAAAGGTCACTAATGCACATCTCTCTGGGGATTTTCATCTATTGCAAAAAATTACAGCTTTCTCCTACTCTTTATCTCCTCCCTTTTAACCATTTCTTTAAGTCTGTATGAGAGCTTTAACCTGTTATCCCATGATAGATTCATTTCTCTTGAGGTCTGTGTTGGACGCTAAAAACTGCTTCAAGCTGGCATGGTGTTCAAGAACACCAATAGGTTTTTAAGGCACAGATTTCCTTCACAAACACCACCATGACCCATCCTTAATATCTCCGGTTTACCCATGTGCCTACAAGCTCTGCCCAGTAGATGACTTTCTGCTAATTTGCCTGATATGGACAGCACACTTGCAGGTCTGTTGCTCCCCACATCTCATGGATCTGGCTGTTGGCCACCTGGTGGTCTCTACAGAAGTTCCCAGTCAGCAGCAGAGCCTGGACATTGTAATCAGGTCAGATAAATACAGGTTCATCTGCTGGAAAGAAAAGACAGAGTGAGAAACAGCCACATAGGTTATACATTGTCCTTTAGAGCTATGAATAAAAAGGATGAGAGGAGCTTTCAGCTCTTAGTTATGAATGGCAAAAGAGTGAAGACAAAGATTGCATGAAGGAACTTAGAAGAGGAATGAAAAGGTGTTTAGGTATAAGGAAAACTAGTGACAGAATGCTGCTTTCTAGGAAGGGTACACAGGTGTCCATACTCTGACATTTGGCTGAACTAATGCAGGAAGTGGAGAAATTAGGAGAATTTCCACCTCCTTGTTAATAATTTGTAAATAATAGAGACAGCAGCATAAAAGCAAACAGCCAGGTGATGTTTATTAAGTCTCAAGTCAAAGTCAATTGCTTTGGCAGAGGAGAATTGATGATAGACTCATAGTGGTAAAGATATTTATCCCCAGTTGTGGTGGTGTTTGATATTTGTGGAATTATCTGGAAGAAAGAAAAAATGGTCCATGGCAGTGCAAGCTTGTGTTTGTATAGCTAATTCTCTCCCTACGCATAGGCAATCACACGGTTGGGAGATGCGACTTTGCTATTAACTGCAGAGTTGCATCAAGAGTCATTTTTACATTCACCTTTGCCCATGACTCTTATTCTCTCTGCCGTGAGACTGCCTTAGTTGTTCTTGCCCTCCTGGGCTGCTTCCAGCAGCTGCTGTTCAGGAAACAGTCCATTGTGTGCAAAATCTTCCTGTACCATTCCTGACCCAAGAATGACATTAAACTTTTCTCGTTGAACAACACTTGACCAGAAGATTAGTGTGATCATCAGCAGCAATAGCAGAAAGCTATCATTTTAGGTGTGACTAATAGAATGAAGGCTTCATTATACTAGAGGCTATACAGACAGGAAAAAGTGATGATTGCTACCCTGAAAAGATTATGACCTAGAGGTGCATTTAGTGTTCAACACATTGTGGTCATTTCTGTGTTGATTTAATAGAAAAATGGTAACCTTGTCTCCAGATCATGAAGGCTTCCAAAGTTCTACAATGTAATGATGTGAATTCCCCCCTCTCCAAAGCTATTATCATCGATTCCATTTTTCTGCCTAGTATTTTAGTGTTATTGGTCTCATAGTAACAAAAGCATTTTTATTTAGGTGACTGAAAAAGAGCTGTAACAGCACCATAAATCTTCCCTCTGTTCATTAAATGACCATTGTACATGTACAGATATAGTAAGATTTCCCTTGCCCTCCCCCAAGTCATACTTAGTCTCAAACATGATTTTTTAGGTGCCAGATTGTTCTTTCTTTGTAGAGTAGAATGGGCTCTCTCTAAAGATTTTAGATGGGTAGTAGTGCTGCCATGATGAATTCAAAATCACAGCCTTTTCATGATAGCGTCTGCTCTTTTTCAGTTCCCAAGCCTCTGAGAATTAATAAGCTGAACCAGAATTTTTCATAGGCACCTCTGTGATGGTAGTCAGGTTCACTGTTTCCATTACTCCCCCATGACAAAGCCTATGACATTCCAGAAAGAGAAGTAGAAAAACACTTGATTTGGCACGCCTCTTTATCTCCCTTCTTTTAAGAACTCTGTTGTGCTATGCTCTAGTGTTGGTTTGAATTATCAGGCATGTGATTCAGAATAGCTTTATTGCTCTTCTTGCAGTGCTTAGATAAGCAGCATAGAGCAGCCTCTGTGCATTTTTGTGGCACAAGGGAAAATGGAAATGCTGCAGAGGTGAAAAGAGATTGTGAAGAAAAATTGCTGTAGTCCATGCACCAGCTAGTGAAGGCTGTGAATTGTAAGAGAATTATGAAGTCCTTTCAAAGATGCACCATCTAATGCTCATTAAAAAAGATGCTTTAGCCTCTTCTATGCTTTATTCAGGTGAAAACTGGGAACTTTTGAAACCATAGGGTGAAAGGCAACCGAAGTGTAAAACCTGTATGTGCACAAGAATTCTAGAGCAGAAGTTCACAAATTGAGAAAGATTCTACTTTTTTGGGACATCCCACATCTTATCCCACTTGTGAAAAAATAGTTGGAGAGCTGTTTGGAAAAAAAAAAATCTTTTGAGCCACCTATGTATCAATGGGAAAAATGTATGTACTTCCCAAAGCTTCTGAAATTCATATAAACCATCTGAAAGAACTGGGGTTTAAGCCTACTTCTGTTGCAAATGAAAAAGCAGATACTGATGGATGATATGCAGCAAGTTTCAGCCAAGCATTGGGAAATCCTTCTTCAGAAGCTTCATCGTGTCTAGATGCCAGGAGCTAGTCTCTCCTAATGTGTCTGAAAACAGCGAACAAGCAGTTATCAGGTTGTGCCATGGGACAAAAACCCCACAGGCATGGTGCTTTCTAGTAACAAAATCTTCTGTCTCTCTATTGCCAGAATTTTGCTCAGAACAGAAACAAATGCTGACTCCTGGACCTGCCTGCAACTCTTGAAGTGCCTTGCCCACATGCCTGACACATGGCTGGAGACACGGTTGGAAAACAGTGTTTCCAAACAGTTTTCTTCAGTCTGGGAGAATTTTCCTCAGTTAGAAGATGGCTTGGTTGATTGTGTTTTTGTTCTGGTAGAACAGCAGTGGAACATGGCATCTTACGGTGCTCACTAGCAAGAAAAAGCAAGCTGCTTCTCAGGTTTTTGCTCTTTTGGGAAGCTTTAAGTCAGGTGCATGCAAAGCAACAAATGGGTTGACTGACTTTATCATCTGGGCAGTACCTCTGCAAAGGAGGTGAGACTGTGAATGGTGCTGTCCTTCCAAGTGAAAGGATTTGAGTCATCACAATCCATGTATGGTGTGTACTTTTGTCCATCCTTAGACAATGTTGCTTCTTTCAAACCATAGGGGGTGAGTGCTTCAGACCCGAGTTCCTTAATCACGTGGCAATGAGTGTCTCTTGGTGCAGTTTCTGTGTTTGAAGAGAACTTGGAAGTCCAAATCAGTTTGTGATTTAGAGCAATTACTTGCATATTCAAATTTTGAGGCAATCCAAAATCTAGCTTTCTAGTGCCAACATCTGTTGTCCTGAGAAGTTTGTAAGTGTAAACTAAAGGGGATCAGGCTTCTTGTGAAAAATGTTTTGTTTTGTTTTGTTTTGTTTTGTTTTCTTTTGTTTTTTTAAATATAAGGCTAAGGAAGCAAAAATGAGCACCTTCTTGTGTCCTGGAATCCCATTATCCTGGAATTAAGCTAAACTCCAATTGCTAGTCAAAATCTACTCTCTTTCCCCTGCCTTGTAATGTGATCAGCTTAATTTGACATCAGTAGTATCAATTGTATGCATAGTGTAAAGCAGATTATTTGGTGTTCTTTTTGTGAAATATTTCCCTCTTTATGTTGCTAAGGGATGTTTTGAGATTACAGCTGTTTTCTAAACAAATTTTCTAACATGCTGTTTCAGTCTCCACTGATCCGTGCAATGCTGGTGATTTTAGGTAGGTAAATTTTGAGCTGACCTGCCTGCTGTAGGGCTTTTGCATATTGCAGCAGCCTACAGTGATCTTGGGACAGATGGAAATAGCGTGTGATGTGGTCAGGGAGGAAGGCTTCTGAAGGGCAGGGCTACAGCAGTCTGTGGGGAAGCAGAGGGGACTAAAATGATGCCACAGGCGAAGTGAGAGGGGTCATCCTATTGGGGCTTGAGGAACGACTGAGGTTACTTTGCCTCTTCCTCATGAACTGGTGTTTTGTAACATCTTTTTTTTTTTTTATTATTCCCTTGTGGGAATTTTCACTGCCTTATATTTTTTCTCTCACAGCTCAGAACAAAAGGTTAAGTCTAAAAATAAAGTGTGGACCAAAAATAAAACAAAACAAAACAAACTAATAATAAAAAAAAGCCCACCAGTCTCTGCACACAAACGTATTTCGAAAGAAGTGAATTTGGTACCAAATTTGAGTTACAAATATTTTTTAAACAGATTAAAAATATGAAACTCCTGTTTTCTTAAGAAGTCTTTATGGAGACCATTGATGGAAATAGAGATGGAGCTTTTACTGCAGGCTGCCATGACAATTCCTTTTCTGGGATCCACTGCTCATTTCAGCCCTTGGTTTTGGCTGACTTATCCCATGGGACTATCTCTTTAGTACTTACCTTTTGATTAGTTGATGCAATAGTCCAATAATCTGCCATTGGTTTTCCTTGAGACTTGCACCGATTTCTTCAGTAGCACCTGAGAACTTTCTCCCTGACCTTCATCACTGGCAATGAGTTCAGTTTTATTTTTTTCACCTGTTTTATTTTTATTCATCTGCTTTTCTTATCCAAGTTCCTTTTCCCTAGAAAGTTTCCAGCCTCATCAGGGCTGTCCTCATTTTCCACTGCACCAAAGGTGATTCCCAAAGCAGAATTTAAAAAATGTCAAGACTGCCATGAGAGAGTTGGGGTAAGTTGCACGGGTGAGGTGCGTGCCCCTTTGTGCTGAATTTTCCTGCTGGCTGCCTCTTGCTGGGTGGAGTTGAGCTTCCTCTTTATCTACTCTTTGCCCCACAGTGAAGCATGATCTTCAGGAAGCTTTGTGAAAACTTGCCACTACCATTGACAGAGGATGAAGATAATAGGTTCACTCTAGCAAGCAGATGGCTTTGAGATACGAAGCTGTGAAAGAAGTGTTCCATTGAGTTATGTGGTCCCTCTTTCAACGTGTAGACTTTTGACTGAGCTTACACTGGTGAAGCAATTCCTACCTTTACCTGTAAACTCTGTCTCTCCTGGCTTAACTCCTTTACAACTTATAAAAGGACAAAAATCTCTGCTAGAAAATAGTCTTTCCTAACACCAAACTGTATGTTCTTCTCTCATCTTATTTTTTAAAACATCTTATTTTACCTCTTAAATATATGATGAGATAATATAGCTGTGAATCTCTGGTTTGATTTCACAGTATCATAAGAAACTTTCGGTTGGAAGGGACCATAAAGCTCATCCAGTTCCAATCCCCCTCCCACTATGGGAGCAGCGTGAACAACAAGTGATTGTCTAAATCCATTTGTTATGTACATAGCAAGGGATGTTTTGTCTTGCAATTTCTCTGTTGAGGAACATTTTTATGAAAAAATACTTCCCCAAATAGTCATCTCTGATTCCTAGAAATAAGGGAATGGAGGAATGCTGATCTGCCTGCTTTGCCACAGGTGGCTTATGAAACTGAATAGTCTCAGCTGGTTCCTTCTAGATGAGGTTTGCTATAACCTAAAACCAAGGCTGCAACATTTGATGGACATCCAGGGAAGATTTCAGCAATTTAGAGTACCTTGGTAAACATAACTATACTGTCTATTGCTTACTACATTGTTTACTAATGCAGCTAGTGTGCTTTAATGCTGATGTGAGAATCTCAGTATTATCTGGTGTTTAAACTTCTGTTTAGTTCTTATGCAATCTGCTTTATATTGCAGCAAAATTTATGTCAGTGCTTGTGCTTGAAACGTCACAATCTGTATGATGCAACCCACAAATTGCCAAATAAAATATAACAAAGCTGGTCAGAACCAACACTTCTGTTGCAGCTGAAGGTGTCATGGAGAGCTTCTTCAGGCTGTGTACATTTGTTCAGGGAAAGAACTCTGGAAACTGAAGGGAGAAACAAATAGCAGACATTAATGGCTCTGTGTACTGTATTCAAAGCCCTACCCAGGTGCTTGTGTTTCACAGCCTCTGTCATGAGTGGTTCCATCGTGAAAAATTGAAGTATTTCCTTTTCTGTAAGAAAATTCAGACAGTCTGTCAGGTGGGAAGTTCTCTCAGTCTTCCTCCAGTTCAGTCTCCCAGTGTTGTGTGACCAGATGAATCTTAAACAACATTTGGTGTCTGTGGATCAGAGATGGAGTTGAGCTTTAGATCCGAAAATAGTTTTTTGAAGTGAGTTGTCGTTTTTTCCTAATCCAGACAAGGAAGACGTTCTGGCAGTTGTCAATGCCTGCACCAGTAAAATGAAGTGAAGAGTCTACCCCTATCATGTAAAATGTTCTAAGCAGTCAAATCTTTGAGAAAGCATGACCCTAGTCTGGTATGCATTATGTGACCTGTATTTGGGTCTCTAGCTGTCATACCCAGTTGAGCAAGATGTGTCCCACTTCCTTACCTCTGCAGTTTACTTCAGTCTTGTGAAGGACAGGATAAGGAATTGGCTGGCTGGTCACACTCAAAGAGTTGTTGTCGATGGCTCAATAGCCAAGTGGAGACCAGAGATGAGTGGTGTCCCTCAGGGGTTGGTGTTGGGGCTGACACTGTTCAAGATCTTTGTCAGAGACATGGAGAGTGTGGTTTAGCACCCCCAGCAAGTTTGCTGATGACACCAAGCTGTGTGGTGTGGTTGACATGGTGGAGGGAAGGGATGTGATCCAGAGGGACCTTGAGATGCTTCACGGGTGGGCTTGTTCAACCGGGAAAACAGAAGGCTCCAGGGAGACCTTGGGGCTCCTTAAGGGGAGACCTTAGAGCAGCTCCGCTGCCTAAAGGAGAAGATAAGAAAGCTTTTGACAAGGGCCTGTAGGCACAGGACAAGGGGGAATGTCTTTTACCTGATGGAGGGGAAATTGAAATGAGATCTGAGGAAGAAGTTCTTCCCTGTGAGGGTGCTGAGGCCCTGGCACAGGTTGCCCAGAGAAGCTGTGGCTGCCCCATCCCTGGCAGCGCTCAAGGCCAGGCTGGACTGAGCTTAGAGCAATTTGGTCTAGTGGAAGGTGTCCCTGCCCATGGCAGGAGGGTTGGAACCAGATGAGCTTTAAGGTCCCTTCCAACTCAAACCATTACACGATTCAATGACATCTACTTTCTTGAAGTCTGACTCTTCAATGTCTTCTGGTTCCTAGGCACAGCCTGGTGGTTGGTTTCTCTGTGGGCTTGTGCACAGGTGCTGTGGTAGCAGGCCAACAGTGAGATCCACATGTCAGCATGCTAAAGCTGCCTGTAAAGGTCTGGATTCTGGTTTGGATCTTCAGTGCGGGACAGCAGCCCAAATATGTGTCATTCAGCAATTCTGAGTACCTCTGTAAATGTAATTAATACTGTTTATTGGTTGCCCAAGAAATTGCTCTAGGGATGATATCCCCATTCTGCTGTGAGGAGAATCTTTCAAGCAGAAAAATGAATTTTGCAGAATGAGGAAAGCTAGAAAAAAAAGGAAGTCTTCCCTCAGTTTTGCTGCACAGAAAGGAATTTAGAAATAGATTCCTCAACTGTTGCAAATAACAAAACTAAGTGCATCTCTTTCCTCTGAGTCCACCAAGTCTTCAATTTATCAGAGACTGAAGTTCATGTCACCAGTACTCTGTGGTGGACTTGTCTTACCCTCAGGCTGGGTTAACCTGCTCCTAGAGAGAGCACAGACATCCTCAGGGTTTTGTGGAGCTGTGCTCACACCTAAATAGGCTGATCTTTCTGATGGAATCTCACCGCTACTGTTGTTTTCCTGTTACCATAAAGTGCTCTGGAGTGGCAGAAAAGCAGCTTTGGCTTGTGGCTTTGTTCCTCATTGGTCTTTCATTATGAGTGAAAGAACAATTTCTGTTTCAAAGGCATTAGAAGAGAATTTTTGTTTAACTTGGCAGCCTCGGGACTGTGAAACCTCACATCTTTTTTCTGAAGATTCTTGTCAAATTTTGAAGCAGCAAATAAAGAAAGTTGTAGACGTGTTGCAGATGTGTTGATTTAATCCAAATCTGTCTCATATAATAATGGGTTTCCTGTTTTTTAACTCTGGATTTAACAAAATAATTTCCATGTAAAAGAGTCCTACACAGAAATTCCTTAAGAGGAAGCTGGTGAAGCATAAGTGTTGATAGCTGAGGCCTCCCATAGCTACGGAGCCCCAGTTCCCCAGCTTTTTGCATATAAGCTGTTACGAACTTTCCAGTGCATCCTAAGGACCACAGAATCTGCAGAGAGAGATATCTGGAGGTTAAAGAGCAACACAGACCTCAATGTTTTCATATGGAGGTGTTGTTATTGGAGCCAGACAGTGTGCGGATAAGTGATACTGAGGCAGTTCAGTTGTTTATTTAGTCAATCTCAAAGAATAAAAAGCATATTCATTATGTGATTTTCTTTTATATAACTTTCAGGGTTTAATGAAGTGATCTCAGCTTGGTCCAGGGCATATAGAAGACCTAGAAAGTAAATAGTATGTAATGTTTTAGCTATTCAATTACAAGTAAGGAGTTGAAACGTATGGTAGAAGAAGAAATGGTATAGCTTATATGGAAGCAAAATTTAGAAACAACCACAAGCATATTTCTTTTTTGCAGACCACCATGGGAATTAAATGAATCACAGAAAATTTGAGCCCCAAATGAGATGAATTTTAAAAATCCAATCAAACCAGCATGTGGTAAACCAGCAAACCAGCACAGTTGAAATAGAACATTGCACAATCCTAAGTCTTGTGGTTAAATGCAAAGTAAAATTCCCTAAAAAATCAAATTAACCAGTACAGCAGGATGGCTAGACTGTACAAACTCCTGTATTCATCTATAACCATGTTTTTAAAGATTGTGAAAGTCTTAGTAGCCTCTTACGTGATTTGTGCCCGAGAAATGTTTCTATAAGTGGGAAGCTGGCTAGCAAGTAGGAAACTTTGGGAAAGTGGTGCAGTGCCAAAGGTACTCAGTCCTTTGAGGGCTATGAATCTCCTCAAGCCTTGCAAAGCTAGGTTAAAAAAGTTCTAATCCACACTGACAGGGGAAGTTCCATGCATTCCATAGAATCCACGAAGTGTGAATGCAACTGATTTGTGATAGAAGGTGCTGTGGAGCATGTTTTGGTCTGCCACACTCAGCAAATGTGTGAAACCTTGCACGATGGAAATACAGACTCAAATACAACTTCCTTAGCAGAAGTCCTTAAGCATCTTAGTGGTTGCCAAAATTTACTCAATCCATGCCAATGTCAAATAAAATTCTACAGGAACGTCCATCCACTGCTTAAGTTGGCAGGAATTCTACCTCTCACGAGGAGCCCAACTGCTATCAGGGAAGAGGTCAGTTCTTTTGCCACTGGATTTTTACTGACTATGCAGTAAGGCGATATATGCCTGCCCAGGACATTTGCTTTTCTGACTGTTTTAGTGCTTTTGAAGTGTTTTGAAGAGGCAAATAACTTTTAGTCTTCACTTCTTGCCATGGCCAGTCCAACTGTGAGTTTTGTAGCTGTGTTTCCTGCCAGAGATGTCAGTCTACGAACAGAAGACCTTTGTTCTAAGGCCCTCTTGAATCTGTTCTAAGTCTGTGATTTACTTTCAAATGATTTTGACCTTCTCTAGTATTTCAGCAAATTAACTTTTCTTTTTTTTTTTTCTTTTTTTGCAATAACTTCCATCTAGTGCGTTGGAAGAAGACAAGAAAAGTCTTCAAAGGATTTATAAGATCATACTGGCATTCTGGTTTTGGTTGAGGTGTGTTGGCATGTGCTGGGATGGTACTTCTACTCAGCAGATGTCAGTGCCAGGAAATTTGTGCCTGTTAATGTCAGCCAGGACCCAACTGCTTCTCTCAGGGGATGCATGCAGGTGTTGATGTGTGAAGAGCTGTGAGGGAGCCACCTGCAGCCAGATCCCAAATGGCTTCCAACTGTCTAATTGCTGGCTGTGTTCCAGAGAAGTGAGTTACCATGCAAACTCTCCTTTGGGATCAGCTATTGGGAGCTCCCAGTAGGATTTGGCACTGGGGTCCCCATGTTCCTCCTCAGGCTTATGAGGAGTGAGTTATGAACGTGCGATGGTGGACACCTCCCGGAGAAGGCAATGGCTGCTGGGAGCCATGCTATAAGGGCAGAGACAGTTGGATGTGCCCCTGGAAGAGATGCATTACTCAGACCCTTGACCTGATGACTCCAAGCACAGAGACAACTGTGGTGGTACCTCCCTCTCACAGCTTCTCTCCTGGACCCCTCTGCTTCCCCAGGAATTCCTGTTAGGCCCCAGCCTTTGCACAGTGCAAGGAGCAGGATGCTGGTCATTGCCTAGCTGTACTATTGTTGCCTGGCAAAGGGGAGCAGAACACAGGGATCAGGAAGGGTGGATGCTCCCTGATCATACGAGGAACTCTTTTGGGATGAGTAGTCATTCCCTGACAACCTGGAATGTAACTGTTGTGCACCTAGTGAAACTGACACAGAATTGAGGCCAGGATGGAAATCCACTGATGACTAAAGCCAACCATATTGCGACCCTAGAAATAGTGGTCCTGAGAGAGACCCTTTGAGCCCTTCTCGACCTTAGTGGGCTGCAACCAATTATCTCCCTCTGAGTAAAATGTGTCTTGGAACCCTTAAACTCTCAAGTTTACAAAACAGGGGGATTGTCTACCTGGGCTGTTGGTGCTGCTCACTGACACAACCTTTCGCCTGTTGAGGAGTGCTGAGAAAGCTGATGTGAGTATTGTGCTATACATTTTAGTGTGTTGTCTTATTTAGATATTTAATTTTAAGTGCATGTACATTAGCTTCAATAATCAAGTGTTGTTTAGAAATCTTGTGATTCACTTTAAAAATTCAAACTGCTGCTAAATGACTTTTTAATTCTTTAGATGAGTGTAATTGACCAGGTCTGAGACTAAGTCTGGATACATCCGCATTCAGACTCTTCTGCAAGAGGAAGTTTAGGAAGCATGGGGGTCCAGTCTGAACCTCATGACTCAATGGGAAGGTCTCCCTTATTCCTCTGTATCTTCTGTTTCTATACACATTATTTCCCTCCAATTCTGTATGAATCACTTTAACTCAATCCTGTATAAATCATCACCAATTCTGACACAATCTTTTATATGTAATAGATTGTCATTGAATTCTGTTGAATCACACATTTATAAAATTATATTAAAATTACTTTTTCTACTACCTCTGATGGTGATTCTTTTAGTGACCCTAACCACTCAGTTTCATGACAACACCTATGTTGTCTCCTTTGACAGTGACCATAGCTGAACAAATACAGAGCAACTGGGAACATGTTGAACATTCTCTGGTGACCCCAAGTAGGGCAAATTTTGCTTATGTAAAGATTGGCTGGCTGAGCTGTCCTTGAACAGTCCTCCGGCATGTAACAGGAGTAGAACTGAACAGCTAGTCATTAGCTGAGGTCAGGAGAAGGACACGGTTAGTCTTTGGTTTGAGGATGCAGTGATGGCTTTGTAAAGGCAGGTTTGTCCTGATCCACAGCAGATTAGCAACTCACCAGCAAGGCAGGGATAGAGGAACTTGGTTGCTGCTGGCTTTTATGATCTGGGCAAGAGAAGTGCTTGCGATAGTGGCTAAGGCAGGGGAGTCAAAAATGACAGAGTTGAAACGACCCAGCAGACCTAGACTCAGCAAAGCAGCTCTCTCTTTAGGCTGTTTAATTTCTGCCAGAAAAAGCTGTGACAGACACTCACTATCCCCTTCTAGAAGACTGAATGAGTGAATATGTGCATTTGGGGATTTTTAGCCATGCTGTAACAAGTGTTTCCTACAATCCAGTCACCTCCAGCCATATTTTATACAAAGGCATGTAGTGATAGGACACTGAAAGAGGGTAGATTTAGATTAGACATTAGGAAGAAGTTCTTCCCTGTGAGGGTGCTGAGGCCCTGGCACAGGTTGCCCAGAGAAGCTGTGGCTGCCCCATCCCTGGCAGTGTTGAAGGCCAGGCTGGATGGGGCTTGGAGCAACCTGGTCTAGTGGAAGGTGTCCCTGCCTGTGGCAGGGGGTTGGAACTGGATGAGCTTTAAGGTCCCTTCCAACCCAAACCATTCTGTAATTCTGTGATACTGTGGGCCAAGGGTTCAACCCCTGGACAGATTCTCTCTGTGGAGCCAGTACTGCCGTTAGTGGTGATGGGAAACCTAAAGGAATGGTCTGCAAGTTACAAAACCTGTGGGAGTTTGAGTAAGATTGTCCTGTCTCTTGTAACTCCAGGAAGACTTGAGCAGTGCACCCACATTTCTTTGCATCCATGAAAGCTAGAAAAGAACCATTTCCCCAACAGAAGGTTCTGGTGTCCTCAAAGTAAGAAGAGCATGGAGCTGTTCAACCAAGTCCAGATGAAGGCCACGAGGATGATCAGGGGGCTGGAGCACTTCATGTATTAAGACAGGCTGAGAAAGTTGGGGTTGTTCAGCCTGGAGAAGAGAAGCTGCGTGGAGACCTCAGATAAGCCTTCCAGTATCTGAAGGGGGCCTACAAAGATGCTGGGGAGGGACTTTTCATTAGGGACTGTAGGGGGACATTAGGGACAAGGTGGAATGGCTTCAAACTTAAACAGGGGAAGTTCAGGTTTGATATAAGGAAGAAGTTCTTTACTGTGAGAGTGGTGAGGCACTGGAACAGGTTGCCCAAGGATGCTGTGAATGCTCCATCCCTGGCAGTGTTCAGGGCCAGGTTGGATGGAGTCTTGGGTGACATGGTTTATTGCAAGGTCTCCCTCCCCTCCCTGCAGGGGGTTGGAACTAGATAATCTTAAGGTCTTTTCCAACCCTAACTATTCTATGATTCTATGATTCTATAATGATCTCAGGAGGTGGTTATTAACATGCATGATTCATAGATATTTCTGACTGTGGAAGCAAGCAGAAAATCTAGATTCACTGCATATACACTTCCAACCTCTCTGAAGAGTGCGCCAGCAGAGTTAACCACAGAGAAGACACTGAACTTATATCTTGGCAAAATGGCTTGGTATTTTCTTGATGTTGCCTTGAAGGACTAGCTGTAATTTAAAATAGGGGCCCTTTTATATCCTAGACTGAAGAAACAGGCCCGATTTTTGGGTGTGAAAAGGGACAGTGCTCCTCAGCTTTGTCCTCTGCTTAGTCGGGCTGCTTTGCAGTTGTGGAGGATTCTGGCATGAAACACGTAGGACCAGCAGAATAAGGAAGCTGCTCAGGCACATCTTATGGATGCATTTTCAAATTTACAGTCCATGTTTTTGAAAACTGTTGAGAGATTATACAGGATTTAGAAATAACTAAACCATTTGCCTGGGATATTTTGACCCTCTGGGCAAGCATGACATGGGCCAGTGTTTCCGGCCTTCGACTGCATGACATTACTTTTAATGTTAAGTATTTACTGTTCTGTGAGGGAAACAGCTGGAAAACATTTTTTTAAATTGCTGATGTGCCATTTACAAAATAAATTTGTTCCAACTTTGAAGCTGTGAAATTGTTGGGGAATTTAATTTTCTAAAGGCCATTTACTATTTTTAAATGCCAATATTCACACTTTTTCACTAGTAGAAGTCTTCCATGTGTTTGATGATTTTGTACTATTTATGTGATCTGCTAAAACTTTAATGAGAGGAGTTTGAACATAGAGGAAATAGAACCACTTTATAATTTCACTCTCCAGCCTTGGCTTTTGTCACTTGCATGCACAGATGGGAAAGATGAGCTCTGCCTGTTTTGTCTGGAGTGGCAGCAAAAGTACCAGAATGCTGATGAATTTCAGGGGTGAGATGGTTAAAACAGGGATTTCGCTCTAGTGAGAAGTTTCCATTGTGACATTTCCACATATTTTTCAGTCTTATGCAAGGGGGAAATGACACATTTCTCTTGCAGCCTAAAAATATACTATTGATGCAAGTTTCTCCTCATTTTCAGCAGCCTGCCTGAAGTAAGCTGGAAACCCCAGAGCCCCAACCTGTCAGGCAGTTAGCTGGAAAACAGTCTGGAAGGCTAGCAAATTCTCTGTAACTCCTGAAAGGCTACCTCATAGGAAAACTTTGGCCACTGAGGCCAGGACTGACCCTTACATGCTCAAATTAGCACAGCCCAAAGGCTGTGAGGGGTCTTTGATTAACTGGTCCCATTGTCCTAAGCAGTGTCCTGGGTTTGGCTGAATGAGCAGTTGATGAGATATGAGGGCACAGAGTAGCTTTTCCCAATGAAGTTAAGGTTTGATATTCCTCAAAGTGGTTTTAAGAGTGGTTTTAGGCTTCTCTCTTCTTATGGGGCCCAAACACCTCTTACCATGGTGGTGAGTAGCAGGGAGGACTAGCATTTGTAGGACTGCTGTGAACACCCTTTCATTGTAGTGATCTGCTGCCCAGCAAAATGTGTAAATTCTGAGATACTTTAACATTCCTG
>NW_009939515.1:0-21076 GCF_000696875.1 Nestor notabilis | reverse complement strand
TGTGGTCACAGGATGTCACTTAAAATGTAAAGGTGATCTTTCCATTTTACATCTTCATAGAATCACAGGCTGGTTTGTGTTGAAAGGGACCTTAAAGCTCATCCAGTTCCAACCCCCTGCCATGGGCAGGGACACCTTCCACTAGACCAGGTTGCTCCAAGCCCCTGTGTCCAACCTGGCCTTGAGCACTGCCAGGGATGGGGCAGCCACAGCTTCTCTGGGCAACGTGTGCCAGGGCCTCAGCACCCTCACAGGGAAGAACTTTTGCCTAAGAGCTCATCTCAATCTCCCCTCTGTCAGGTCAAAGCCATTCCCCTTGTCCCGTCCCTACAGGTCCTTGTCCAAAGCCCCTCTCCAGGTTTCCTGTAGCCCCTTTAGGCACTGGAGCTGCTCTAAGGTCTCCCCTTAAGGAGCCTTCTCTTCCCCAGGCTGAACCAGCCCAGCTCTCTCAGCCTGTATTCTTTTTTTGATGCTCTTACTGGAGCCAGACACTGATATGGAAGAGATTTTACTCATAGCTCTTGGCATATTTTACCTGTTGTGCCTGGAGTGGTAATCTGTCTCTGAAACAGTCCATCCTTTTCCAGCCTCTCTTTCTCAAATCCTGAACCATCTGTAAGGAAGCTGAGTCTGCAGGCAGCAGCCAGAATCACTAAGCAGTGTTATCCACATTGTATCTTATTGTACAGTCTTGTATTAGGGTTGTTTGTGACATTTATTTTGTTTCTGAAGCAAACATTTCTACACCCACCCTTGTTTTTGTTTGTTTATGTAAATTACAGTTCTTTGCAACTTAAATGCTATGGGGCTTATGAGACTGCATTAAGACTATGCTAATTGTGGGCTTGCCCCCTTCCTATTTCTGGATACATTTTGAAATTGTAATTGTATGCGTTTAATTTTTTGTAAGTTGGTGTAATGAAATTATGAATTAAGATGAAAGAAGCAGAGAAAATCTGGCTCTGCATCAATACAGAGCTGTTTCTAGCAACCAGCTTCATCTTCAGAAGCCTTCTGGCAGTTTTCATAGCAGTGATCCTCAGCAAATGCTCACAAGTAGAAGCCAGGCGCCATGCTATTGTATCTCTTATTTTCAAGTGAACTTCCAACCTCTGTTGCAGAATTTTGCTTCTTGCCAAGGGTTCAAGATGTCCTTTAGGGAATGGGAGTTGATGAGTGGAGAGAAAGGTCCTACAGAAACATCTGAGCTGGCCCACTACAACTATGAATTGTGGACAGCCTACACAACCTACTCAAGTAAATGTCAGAACCACCTTTATAATGGATGAGGGAGAGTTGCTTTGCCATGACATACAGGAATTTGTGGGAAATAAGTGATTATAGCCATTTGGAAACACAAACATTGGGATGGTAGGTCTGGCTCACTACAGGACAGCATCCTAGATACTGGTGACATGGGCAGCAGAAAGCTGAATCCTTAGGAAATAAGCTATCAGAAAAAATATGCCTCTGCATTGACTTGGTGTCATGAAATGAGTGATTTAGGATGGCGCAAAGAATGACTATCAAAGGTATTAGCAAAAGCAGTTTTAATATGATTTATAAAGGCATGACTTAACAGAATTTGATGGCAATGTTCAGTCTGACGTATTGCATGGATGAAGCATACAAAGGAAAATTGAGGTAAAATTGATCTGAAGATGATTGATACAGACACTGAAGACACAAAGGGTAAGGGAGACTCTCCTGTTGAGTCATGGGATTCAGAATAGACCCCCTTGCTCTCTAAACCTCTGACAGAGCCTGTGTGTGGCTGGATCTAGCCTTAGTCTCAGACTGGGTCAATGGTTTCTGTCTAATAGAATATATAAAGAAAAATCAAGATAGAATCAAGCTAAAATGATTTTTAGAGACCAAAGGTGAAAAGGGTAATGGAGATCCTCATGTTGAGTCACGAGGTTCAGACTGGACTCCCTTGTTTTCTAAACTCCTGACAGAGCCTACGTGTGGCTAGATCTAGTCTTAGCTTCAGACTTGGACTACAGTTTACATCTAATGGAAGAAATATAGGGAAAAAGCAAATCCTCCAGTTGAGTCAAGAGGTTCAGAATAGATCCCATTACTTTCTAAACTCCTGAAGTAGCCTAGGTGTGGCTGGGTCTAGTTGTAGTCTTGGATTTAGAAAATGGTATACATCTAAAAGGTTACAAGTGTAATTTAGCAGTAGTTTTCAGTTTTAAGGTGGATCTTATAAAGTGAGCTGACCAAAGCTCCAGGTTGTGGGTTAGACATTTATATCTGAATTACCCTACCGCATTTCTGCACCTACTTTGCTTTTGGCTCTACACAACTGTGAAAACTGTATCTTATTCAGCAGTTCTAGTGAATCAGTTCTGATTTTTCCTGATTTTCTATGCAGGATCAAGCTTTGCATTGTGTAATTAAATCCCTGAACATGAAAAGCAGCAGATGGGCCTGCCAATTCACAAAACGTTTGTTTCATTTGGTGAAACATCTCAGTTATTTTTATTTGTTTTACATATACACCTTTCCGATTTTATCTGATTCACTGTGGAAATGAAATGCTGTTCTAAAACACATGGTAACACAAACAAGAAATTAAACCTACACATGAAATCAAACTTACTCTTCCTGCCTCCCCCCACCTAAAGAAGGCTGTGTGATTGATTCAGGAAACAGGATTTTTCTGTGTATAGATTAAGATACACAAACTGAAAACCAAAATTTTTGTTACAGTTTGTCAGCCAGGCTTTTCCTTTAAAGATAAAGGATTCCAAAGGTTTGCAGGATTATCTGCATGATTCACAGTGTTACAACTGCATTATCAGCTCACAGCTCTCTAATTAATATGTGTGGAGCAGAAGGATATCTGGTTTACAGTGATATCTGTTTAATGGCTATTCAGCATAAAATACAAATTCAAGAGGTAGGAAAAGTAATAAACAGATGGATACACAAGCCTTAATACAGACAGGTCTTTGCAAGAGCCAACAAGAGTATCTTGGGTCCCCTGGGAAAAAGTAAGTTTATTATGAGATATTTGAGTGGGCTTGTGGAACTGTGCAAACTGACTATGGGAACATGTGGAAGTCTTTCTCACCTTTTTCTCCATGCATGTGGTCTTGCTGCCTTTTCCTGGATCTGCCACTATCAATGAGTCAAACCCACAGATTTTCTAGGGTTTTCTTTTGACCTCTTACAGATTTGCAGATGTGTGAAGAACACACGTGTGGTCATTATACTCAGTAATTGAGTGTCCAGGTAATTGGTTTTCTTTGGTTCAGCTGACTTCAAGGATGTTGCTGGGCATTTTAATGTCACCTGATATGATGGTTTCTCTCAGGAGGATGAGGTGATGGAAATGGTAAGCTAGAGGTAGAGCCAAAGCTCTTAGTTCTGAAGGTGGGAGGCTACTGTGTTTTTTCTAGTCCTGTCATGGGTCTTTTCTCCCTTCAGCCCCTCACTCTGACTGACAGAGCCATGGTAGGTCTATTCACTTCATATTACAAATGACCTGGACCAAACTCCATCCACTCCCTGCATCTTCTGCATCTTCTTGGTGTAGCTTGAATACATTTGAGCCCAGGGCTGGTCAGGGACAGAGGCTGAGAAACTAAAATTTCCAGTTTATTTTCAGTATTTCTAGTTCTAGTGTGTTCTATGTTTAGTGGGATGTAAATGAGTAATATTTTGCTCGAAGTTCAAACAGGAGATTTTTCTACATTGTTTAATGCCAAATTGGCCAGTAAACCACGTTAATTGTTAGTGAAATTTTATTTTATTCATTAAAAGTCCCACAGGTGCAAGAAACATAACTAGTGATAGATCATATGTTTTTCCTAGTTTCCCATTCAGAATTAAAAGGAAGATGAAGGTTTGATTTGCTAATGGAACATAGTCCTTCACTTCACACGACCTACTTTAACATTATGCTACTGTTGCCTAGATTTTTGGCAGAGTGAGGCAATGGGTCCCAGTAATTGCTGGTTTGGGGTTTCTTTCAATACAGTTCTCCAACAGTATAAAATGATCTGAATTCACTTTGTTTTTCTATTCCATCATCAGGGACTCTTGTGCCTGATGAAATTTAGGGAATATACCAGGACAAACTAAGCTGAACATTGATGAAAGCAGAAGTGGAAGATTCAACAGGAACAGCTACTTATAAGCTACTTGACTTTACCAGGCCTGTGAAATGGACTAACTGGCGAAGAATGGGACCCTGATCACTGCTGTGTACAAGTACTTCTTTAATCTTGATACGGAATTTGTTGTATGTCTCCAAATATGCAGCAACAAACAGAGTGGTCCTGCCTTTTCAGCTAACATTGCTATTTTATTTTTTTTTTCCTGCTAACTAAATATTGGTTTATTCCTGGTTAATTTCTGTAAGATATTATGCACTGTACTGATGTTAGAGGAAAGCATACTCCTGCTTCTTCAAAGTCTAGAGGTGTGGATAGACAGAGGAAAGAGGTACACACAGAGAGGAGAGAAAGCATGGGACAGCAGGAGTAAAAATGCCACCGTATGCATTGATTAGAAATGACTGGACACACAGGAACTGGCAGAAGAGGTTGGGGCAGTTTGACAGACACTTTCAGCATCTTTATGGTGTGGTGTGAGATCACTCACACATGTACTTTGCTGAAAGTCTGATACAGGGCTACAAATACCCACACAAAATGGCTTGATTCCTAGAGAACCTTGTACAAAATAACAAGTGTGAAAATGAATGAATTGCACCATTATCAATAGGATTTTCTCTACCACACTTCCGGATCTGAATTTCAGGGCCAAACTGAGAGCCCATGAGGAGACTTCAAAGCATGGTCTGGGATATTTTGGCCTGTCCACAGTGGTCTGTACAAATCCAAGCTCATCTGCCTCTATATCTGTCTGGATAATACTGGGAGGGCAATAAGGCAGGCAAAGAAGAGAGAATCTGTCAGAAGTAAACCTAGGCAGATGAGCTTGGATTTGTAATTTAAGTAGCTGCATTAGTTCTGTGAGGGAGGAAATATAAATGAGACTGGCTGACGAAGGGGGGGTCATGGCAGAGTTGCATTGAAATGCTCTGTTTGTAATGAGGTTTGAAAGCACAAACAAAAGCCTTGAAAGCAGGAGTGAGCATGGCCACTGGGACTCTAACAAACACAAGGCCACATCATTGCTCTCTTTCCTAAATTGCAGTGGAGGTGTTCCCCTAAGCCATCATCTAGCTCCTGCTTGGCAGAACCAGGTCATATCAGAAGCAGTGAAAGAAGACTATGAAATTCCCCAGTCCGTTGTTGCCACAGCTGGATGGCTCTGCAGTTGCAATGACTTTTAGTTTGCAAAAGAGTTGGCCTCTGCGTGCTCTCCCTGAATGCTGTGGGTGTTTCTCAAGAAAGATGTTTTGTATTTGTTTCTGGGTAGTTTTGCAATAGGACGGTCACTCTGGGTCTCTCCAGAATATAACTATCCCATCGTCCTAAATAGTTTCGGGCTACACCTTGGTCATTGTGGTATCATCACAGTACTGCATCAGGAAGTTTCTTTGTACATAACTCTTGACTTTCGCAGTTGTTTATAACTGAAGCAATGCCACTGTCAGAGCTGTGGAAAACAAATTGGGCTGAAAATGGGAAAACAGACATCTACAGTGACCAACTGTATTTCTGAATCTTTGTCAAGTGTTGGTACAACTGTACACCTCTCTCTTGGATAAATAAAATGAATATTTGTGTATTCATGAAATCAACAGTAAATTCAGAGAACAAATGGTGTAGAAAACCCTCTAGAAAAACTGCATATTTGGGAATAAGAAGAAAGTAGGTATTTATCTTCACTTTATTGCCTGCAGGACTTACGTAGCTAAATCATCTTGTTGTTAGCAGGGGCTGCCTGATTTGTTGAACTGCCAATGTGAAGACCTGAGAAGATGTGGTATATAAAGAAATCAGTGGACAAGTGCACCAGAGAAAGTCAGACAAGACATCAAATGTCTGGGCTTAAAGCACATGCAGAACTGGTAGGATTTGAAGGAATTTGCATATGTATCTGTTGGAAAAGATATTTGATCCAAATTATTGTATGACCTGTGGAAACCTCTCCACTAAACGATAGGTTACAGCTATTTTGTATACAGAGCCTAGAACCTGCTTTCAGTTGATGTGTTATTCTTGGCATTTCACCAGTTCTGTGACTTTATATTGCATCAGTTAGGCCACCTGAAATGATTATACATTGTAATCAAGCACTAAAGTTTAACAATTGACTGACAATAATATGGGGAGCCCACTCTAATCTCTAATATCTTAATCTGATTTGAAATCCTTTGAATAATAATGAGGTGAAACACAGGTCTCTGGGCCAGCTTGTTGGTTTGAGGAGGCAGCCTGAAAAGTAGCAGTGCAGATCTAGTTCTCCCAATACTTTATTTTCAAACTACTTTAAATGTTTTATAGTTTTTTTGTTTTATAGTGAATGAATGAAAAATCATATGTGTTCCTCACTGAGGCTGACTATTGGTAACAAAACCATTATTTTAAAAGGAAAATGATCCAGAAAACTCAGAATTTAACTGAAAAACTGCAGAAATAAAGTTAAGGGGTCACTTAACCTCCTTTCCCATTCCCACTTTGAGCTACGTGACTGACATGATGTGCTGCTTGTGCTTATTCTTGAGCCAAAACTCACATACAGGGAATACTTGTGCTTGTCATCATCAGCTTATCCCTCCAAAGATGGAGCTGCCAACAGCTCTTGTTGAACTCAGTAAGACTTCTGGAGGACATCAAGGTGTGATCAACATGCCATGACTGTGTTTTGCTTTGGGAGATGGTTGCCCTGGTGTGGTAGGGTTTCCTGGACATCCTGAGTTACATGTTGTGCACATGGTCCAGTGAAGGATAAAGTGTGTGCTGCTGTTGTGTTTTGTCCTTTTCTTTTGACTATTTTCTCCATTTTCTTTTCTTTGAGAAAGGTTTATCTACGTTTACATCTTTCTTGGCCATCCCTACTTTTACCATGCCCTCATTAAGCTTTGTTCCTGTGAGGTGTGGAGTGGAAGTTTTTGTTTCTGGTCTAGGTGCTGTCTCTGCCTTCAGGGAACTTGGTGTGGAGAAGGGTTAACAGGGAGGACCACAGCTTCATGGCACCAAATTGGGATAGACATCATGGGTGTAGCTTCCAGGTCAGGGCATGCCTGTGGGAGACGAGGATTTGTCTGCAGTGAATAAGTGTATCTCAGTAAGACACTACAGCCAGCCTTCAGAGGGAGCAGGCACCATCAGTTTTCAAATATGACTCCTGTGACCATCACAGCCTAGGCAAGATGCTATGCTGTCAGGGAACTGGTGTTCCCAAGACTTGTATGAATTTCACTTGTGAGAAGCCAGAAAACATTACAATGCTAAAAGATGACGCTTTAGCTGATGCTGGAGAACACACCTTTACCACCTTCTGGACACAAAAAACCCAATCAGCATTATTTGGGGTTCTCTTGCCTACAGTCATTGTTATTTCTCTTTGGGTACTCATCTTTTACATTTGCAGCTGCAGTCCTGTAACATGGACCTGTTGGGAGAAATTTCAAGCCTGACAGTACGCCCAGGGCGGTTTGTGTGACTTTAGTAAAAATCTTTACCATCCAAAACAGAGTTATCCCATATCAGGTACGATAGCGCATGGGGGAAACCTCTCCTAAAACACAGGACATTTCATATGCATGGATGGAAAGGTGTTCTTATTGCTCCATTTTAATGACTATAGTGCAGACAAATTCAATTAGCCGGGGACCAGTCCTGATCAGGATTTTAGTAGCTTGACTTGATTCAGTTCATTTGGTACCTGCATCCAACACCCTTTCAGACCCACTAATCTCCATTATAAGTGTTATTTTTTAGGAAAGAAAAAGGTAATCAAATAAACTTGTTGCAGGGAAAGGAGATAATAACCAGATTATACTTCTTTTGGTTTAACTCAGTGTTCTGCAAAAACAGTTTATTTTGATTTAAATGTAGATTCCATTGAAAAGTTCTGCATTTCCAAACCTTTACCCATATTTCCTTTTGCTGACTTCCGGTGTACCGTGCTGTGGAACAAACAGTGCACCAAACTCTAAAGAGGTCATGGTAAATCATAAATCCACTCTGACTGAAAATACAGTGGGACTAACAATACTCTTGTGCTGATTGTTTCTTTTCCTTGAATGAATCGTAGAGTTTCTCAGGAAGCTGCATGTGGTTTTAATAATGATGTGGATATTACACTGAGTGGAAATGTGACAGTGAAGTGGTCCTGATTGCAAACAAGTATGAAACGTAAAAGCTCTGGATGAACTGAAAAATAAGGAACAGAGTGATGAATGTGTGGGCAGGTGAAAATTTTTGCCTGCTTTTTAGAACACTGATGGGAAAACAAACAATATTTTGAAGAACACAGGACAAATCTGTGTGTTATGAATCAAAAGGGAGGTGATCTGAAATATTTAATGTGTGTTTATTGAACCCTGTATTCACTTTGCACAAAGTGCTTTGTATGAGCACTTTGGGTGCAAGCAGTGGAGAGAGGGGCTGGAAGCCAGGACTGAAGTGCTTTCTTCTTTCTTACAGCTGACCTGGGCAATCCCTTTCTCTTAATGTGCAATTTATCATCCTACATTTAGAGAAAGTAGGAAATTGTGGATGTAGATAACCTGGGATAGGTGTGCGGGGTTTACTCTCTTCAGGAAGACAATAGGCACAAACAGCTACTGAGCAAGTCACTCAATAGACAATGTTAATGGGAAGTGACAATTCTGTACTAGACCATAAGGGGTACTAGAGCCTTGAATATGATAGGGCCCTGTTTTAGGTAACGAAGAGGAAAGATTGTTTTGAACAGAGAAGAGCAGATAAGCAAGAATTGATGAAAAGATGAAGTCTGCCCTTTTTTATGAAATCTGTTCTGAGCCTGAAGATATTTCAGGGCTGAACGGAGTAATGATAACATGCATTTAGCTTTTTTTTTGCTCTCAGAAAGGAGAGCTGGCTCACGCCCTCCAAGCGATGAATTTATTTCTCCAAAGAGTCCAAGCAAGATCTCTGCAGAGGGTTCTGAAAGTGGATCCTCTACTGATAGAACGAAGGGGAGGGAATACAGCACAGGTTTTTGCAGAAAGCATTGCCTCAGATGTCTGATGCCTGTACTATTTCTCTTTGCCTCTCTCCTGGATCACCAGTACTTTTCAGCCAGACCCATTTTACTGAGCTCTGCTTGAAGTAGTTGTAACAGGCAACTCTTTTGAAAATGGTGTCCACTAATGTCTATATATTCTGCTGCTACCTTTTTCACCTTGGCGCGGAGTGCCTCTTTTCTATCCTCTCAGCCTCAGACATGTAAATTCCTGCTTTGCATACCTGCAGCAGATCATGCTGTTCCTTTTCCAAGCTGACCCCAATTCCCTTTCCCTAAGGCAGCACACCTTCAGCTTTGTGGCCCATCTACAATCTCCAGCATGACAGCTATGTGGCTGAAGAGGGTTTGTCCTCTGGTTGATTGCACTTCTTTATTGTGCTTGAAACAGAGGGAGAAGGGGGGAGTAGAATAACTTTAATTGCTCTGAATTATACCTGTGCATGTGGACATCTTAGCAGTAACTGAGCTTTTTGCTGCTGCCAGAGATCATGAAGAAAAGTATGAAGAAAAGCATATGGATGTGTGGATAACTGTGCCAACTGTGGTATATCATCTTACAATAGTAAGGTTTTTAATAACTGACCTGTGAGCATGACTGGGGGAAATGAAATGTCGTTGGCTATTCTAAAAGAAAAATGCTCAGACAAACTTAGACTGGAGCAAACAGGAAATACTTATTTATAATTAGCAGATAAAATATGTATGTGGAAGATCTGACTATTGGACTCTGGCTGTTATACTGCAAAAATTTCTGATGACAAACGTTCAGCACCAGAAAGCTTGCTTTGACTTTTAGATGATTGTTCTGTGAATCACTCCCAGCAAACTGAGCCCTACTGTTCTTGTTTCCCATGATCATTGCTTCCTCTGTCAAAATTCCTTGTGTTCCAGTTCAACCTGCACCGAGCCAGTTGGGAAGTTTAATTTTACCCCACAGTGCACTTATTATCACAGGTTATACAATTTCCTTGCAGAGCAAGAAATGTGTGCTGCTTGTAATTCTGAGGTGCATGAAGAAGCTTTTCTGCTAGGCTTCTGGGTTATGTATTCATCCTTGAGGAGTCTTCTTTGAGGCAGAGCAAACACAGAAGGAAAAGGCAAACGCTTTGTCTAATGTGAGCAGGCGTTGTGAGAAAACCACCTTAGATTTGTGCTGGGGGCATTAGACAAAAAGGTACAAGTTAACTGCACTCAGTTTAACAGTATACCATCACACTTTGACATAAGACTTCCTCTTCAGCTAATAAAGCTCTACTGATGTTCTGAACTGCTGGAGATGGCTTGTGTCTGGTCAGCTTCAACACAAGAGTGAAGGTAGTTTGTACCTGCTTCCAGCTGACCATTTTGATATACTGGAGATTTGCTGTGCTGGGGAATAGTTGAGCCTATGAAAGAAAGTCCTTGAGGCTGTGTAGAGGCAGGATAAGGCAGAGTCTAGCTCCCCAGTTTAACTTGATTAATATCCACATCACCTTCTTATATCCCAAGCACAAAGCTACCTTCCCACTGGGTCTGCTTGTCTGAATGCATCCCTGTGGATGGAGATTCTGGTATTTGCTCTGCTGGATGGGCAGGCAGGTGCTTGCTCCTGTTGCTACTTGAAAAACGTGGATTTTCATGCACTGCAAGCAAGATAAAATATTTGGTACAACAGATCTGTGAAACTATGCCTAGAAAGAAACGTATCTTCTTGTTCTCAGTCTGGTGAATGGGAACTTCTGTAAATGGTGTTTTAGTAGATGTCCAGCATTGTGGCAGTTGCCAGAGTTATTGCCATGCTAATTCAGTACTATTAGGGCCTAAGTCTAAAATTAACCTAAAATGCTAAATACATCTCTGGCTACTGCATGAACCTGTCTGCTCACTGGTTTGTAAATACAAACCACGTACTGTTTGTGACTGCAACTGAGTCATGTGTTTCTCAAGTGAAACTATGATGATTTTGGTTATTGTTAATACATTGAGACACAACATGGGCAATCCCCAGGAGTTAAGTGACTTGTTTCATATGGCACATATGTGAATGCTGTTCAGCTCACACGATATTTCTGATGCAGGATGTGCAGCTCCAGAGTGAACTTTCTGCCTAGGCAGGAATGACATAAGGGAGGTCAGATTGGGATGTGTGAAGGAGTTCAATGCCAAAAGGAAGACCTGGAACAGACAGACACTTGCAGAAAAATAATCTGGAGGAAGAGTACAGAGCAGTGGAGGCAGCTGAAGGAACCAGAAGTTTGGGTATGAGAAGAGGTTCCTAGGCTGAAAAAGGAAGAGGTTGATGGTGACTTAATGAAAACTGCTTGGAGGCAAAGCCTATCTGGTGGGAACCAAACTGTATGAAGTTACTGGAAGGCAAGCCAAGTTGTGGAGGAATCTTATATCAGGAAAATGTGCATGGAAGGCACTATGAGAGTCCTGTGGAAGAGAGTGAAGCTGTCTCTGGGACTGGAGAGCATGCCTGAGTGACAAAGGAGGAGGAGAAACTGTTTTTAATGTGGTGAGTGGGGAAAAAAAAAATGAAGACAGAGTGAGAGAATAGGGCTGCTGCAGCAAGAAGGGTCATGCTGAGAGAAAGGGAATATGGCCAGTGTCTGTTTGCATGCCCTTGTCTTGGGTACCTATGGATGAAGGTCAAAGAGACCTTGTGGAGGCTGTAGCATTGCAGAAACAGATGAGGAATCCTCCTGCAGTGTAAGAGGTCTGAAGACCCTGAACACAAACCTGTGGTGGAAGGGACTAGGATGGTCCTGGCTGCCCATCTAAGAATATTTGCAGCAATCTTGGAAGGCAGAGGAAAGGGGTCCACCAAACGCTGTCTTCTCCCATTGGCCGTGTATGCTGGGCTGACTCTGAGAGTTCATAGGTGAAGGCTAGCCTGGTCTACCGTGTCCATCAGGACGTGTCATAAATTTACCATGGGATGACAGGGAGGCCAAGTGTTTATAATAACACAAAATTGAAAATTTAAAGTTTAAAATTGCTTTTTCATCTTTATGTCTGCTCATCTATTCAGTGTCATACAGAATTCACTGAGCTCTGGATTGTTCCTTCACTGACAGGGAATGTGACCTGGCTCTTGGCTATTGTAAGAAAGGTTAGTTACAGATTTAGAAACAAAACAAAGCAAAATTAATCCCCATACAAAAAACCAAACCAACAAAAAAAACCCCAAAACAAACCAACAAACCAAAAAGCCCCACAAAACCCAAAAAGCCAAACACACATACAAAAAAAACCTAAGACATAACCCCCCTAAGTGTTTCTCAAGGTGCAAATTAAGCACAATAATTCTATTCAAACCCCACCAAAGCTCAGGTTGTAAAGAACATAAACTATCACTTATTAATTATATGCTCCCAAGGAAAGATCCTCTCCCCACAGAAGAGCTGTATCTTTTTCTCAGATGCAGGAATGTGGTATTTTCCAAGTGAACCACACATTTCTTCTTTCTGTCTGTGTTTCATACCACTTCTGAGACCCTACGTCTCATAATAATACTTCCAAATTTAGTGTTTCTGTGAATTTAACTAGCACATTTTTGCCCCTGATCTTCCAGCTTGTTAATAAAATGCTAGAAGATATCTGATCTACACCCTGTTCTTTTAACAAATATTGCCACCTGACTTAACTCACTGCTGTTAACACTGCCCTTTGCATGCTAAATCCCTTCATACTGCTGAAATGTAAGCAAAAATGTTCCCAACTAAGACAATATGAGTTAGAATTCTTGGGTTAGATAATTACAGGGTTTTTTTCCAAAACCAGGAGGAAGCTTCATTGCTTAAGTCTACCTGTACATCACAGAATATATCAGAGCTTATAACTAGCAGCTGATACAGAGTCGAGTAGTAGCTCTGAAGCTATTACTGTGTTAGCTGTTTGTATTTAACTACATAGCTCTTACAGTTAGCTATAGCTTACTCTGTTACCAAAACAGTCATCAGATCTGTTTATTCTTTCAAATTTCAGAGTGTATGGAAGTCACTAGAAAAAGTCCGGCTGACTGCTATGGGCTTGGAGTTGGAGTCTTTGCGGTTCAGACCTCTCATACTGTGTTTCTGCCATTAACAATTGTGGTCACCCATGATTGCTCCCCAGTGAGGCTCTGCATCCCATGCAAGTGATCAATACAATCCTGTAAGTGTTCATGTGTCTTCTGCCAGCTTATTACAGCATCTTCTGTACCCATCTGGCTTGTGGGCACAGAGTTGGACCTGCAGTTCTTTTACTTCCTTGCATCCCCATGGAGCTTCAGAGTGGGGAGCAGGTGGGACATGATACACAACTTGATTCATATTCCTTCTCTGAGTACCACTCTCCTTGTGTGCTTTTTGGCTAGCTTTTCCTTCCCAGGCACCAACAAAGTTGTTATTCAAAGTGCAGAAAGGAGTTCTGTCATGCATTTTTTTTTCCAAATGCCTGTCAGTTTTTAGCTTGGCAGACTCAATTTTTAACTTGGCAGCCCCAGAACAGCCTGGAACCATAGGAAATACTGCTGATGAGTTTTGACTTGGGGCAGGTGTGGATGCACTACGCAACTTGCCATCAATCAGCCAGCAGTCACATTGGCATTTTTACCAATGCAGAGAGGAGAAGGGATCTGCCCATGAGTCTGAATTCACATATCCAGGGGAGAGAAAGACAGGAAAGTGTGAATATCTGCTTCTAATCTGAAGACTAATTTTTGCAATCACAGGTGTAGGAAACTAACCAGTAACCCAGAGACAAACACTGTTTAATATCCACTCCATTGTCTTCAGGAGCTACCCACATGCTCTCTGTAACAGGATTCTGGAATGAAAGTATTTGCGGATTTCTGAAGGAGAGTAGTATCCTGGGACAGAGCAGAGCTTGAAATCAAAATGGGACTTGATGAAGCAAACCCCCCTCTAGTCTCTCACAGCATGCCTAACTGTGGCTTTCTAAATGAAGCCATTAAGTGAAAGATTTAATCTCTAGCCCTCGGGGGTGGGGGGGCAGGAGGGAGGGAGGAGGAGGCTATATGGTGCCATTTGACCAGTTGTATGGCTATCTGAGTGGTCCCATGGTCCAGACCTAGCCCTGACCCCTAAGCCATAATCTCTTGGCGTTCCAGTAGTCCCTGCTGGTTTCCTTTACACTCTTCAGAAGAGTGATTTATGTCACTGCCTTGCCTAGCAGTCAAGCACTGAGGGTATTTGCTGCCTTTGTGTTATTATTCCTAAGGTTCCTCAAGTGTGATGCAAGGACCAGGAAAGGGAGGTTGCCCTTCACTGGATCCGTGTAGGGTGAGGAGACGTATAGATACGTGGCTCTTCTCTTTCTGCTTCTCTTCAGCAGCTGGCTGGGGCAGTGGGGAAGGCCAGGATGAAAGTGTGGGAACAGTTTTCCATGTTGAGCAGGATAAGAGGACATGTTGTTCACATGTGTCTACTACAGGTGCCTCTCACATGTCGCTTCCTGGGATGAAGGGAAAAAGAGAGATGTTGACCGGATTAGCAGGCGGGGGACTGACATGCTGCTTGTTAGCTCATACTAGACTGTGTTGCTGATCCTTTCTTGCCACTTTACTTTTCCCAGCTGAAATAACTTACATCCTAGAGCATCTTTTATTTCACAATGCACATGGACCTAGAAACTCTGCTTCCCAACAACATGCTAGGAGGCTTTCTTTGTCATGTATCACTGAATGTCCCAAATGTACAGGACGTTGGCCAGCATCTCCTGCCTACATAACCATTCCCCGTGCCACTCAGGCTTCCTCATACTTTATTTAGCATTGTACCTGGAATATGGGACCAAAAGGGTTATGTATCTTTCTGTTGGAGCTAGACCTTGAAATGTCTTTTGTTCTTATTGGTGGGAAGCATCCATGATTATCAGAAATACAATCACATTTTGCTGCTGCTGCACCTGCATTATTATTTTTAATATGTCATTTAAATAGAGTCTTTTCATGCACAAAGTGCTTCTCAAACAATTTTAAACTCCCCCAAAAAACTTGTGTTTATAGAGAATCTCCCACATAGCATGGGTACAGAGAGTTTGCTTCTGCTAGCAGAACATTGTCTAATACGTGTCCTCTGCTTGACAGAGGCTGTGCAATCAACACAGCTAAGTTTGTAGTTTATTTAATTATCTTTAGAAGTACATGTGAGGATAGCAATCATATGCAGAGCTTGCAACTTTGCACACGTGCTGATTGTGCCCTCCACTAACACAGGAGATCTGCAAAGTTGGACACTTGGTGCTAAGTCATGGGAGCTGTATTTTCTACTGTACTTCAGCTTTCCTTTTCATGTCTTGCTCCATCTTCAAGGAAGACAGATTCAGCAACAGCAGACAACATCTCCAGGCCAGCTCACCTGGTCTTCCTTTCCACTGCCCTCCAGAGAAGGGAGCTCCCAAATTTAGTATCAAACAAAATACTTGCAAGTTGAGGGAGTTAATATATGAGAGATCTGAACACCTGAACATCTAGTAGCAGTGCAGAATATCACTTTTGTGACAACCTTGTTTATTGTTTTACATTTTCAGTCTTTTGAATGCTCTTTTTAGTCTGCTACATTTTCGTATTATAATTAATATTTAATTGTAGTTAAATGTGCTGCATTAGAAATAATCCAATACATTATTTAAAAATAGATTAATATTTTAAACCAGGCTTTCCAGAGGGAAAAGGCTATGGAATAATGTGTGTTGGTGTGCAGAAAAACTGTGTTTGTTTTTCTGTTCCCTTCCAAAATTTTGAACCTGTCGATTGATTTCATCCAAGTTTATAAAAGGACAAAGGTCTCAAGGAAAGTTTGCCCTAAAGTTTTAATAAAATGTGTGACTCAGGTGAAGGCAAGAGACTCAAATTTAAGTCGTCACCAATAGGAAAAAAATTAATTTCATACTCGGCCCTTGAATAGACACCAGAAGGAACTACCCTCACTGTCTTTTCCAAGCCATGGCACAAACTGATTTATACTGGAAACCTTGTTTTCACACATGAGCAGCAGTGTGGTGGATGTCAATTCCCTGGAATTGCTTCAGGTCTTTAGTATCCCCCAAGCTCAATTCTTTTGGTGCTCTTCGCTCTTGTATTTATTTTTGCCAGTTGTCTTCTGAACTCCATCTACTTTTGACAATTCTCATTCTCTATATACTAAGTAAAAGTTTCTTACCCGGCAGCTGATGGATGGTTCATTGAAACCCAGACAAAGAAACTAGTGTGTTTTCTTTGAGTAGAAAATAGTTGATTAAGGAAAGATACCAACTCAGTTAGACATGAAGTTTCTATCATAAAAGCACAAACTGTACTTGTTTCTTTTCCATTTTAGAAGTGCTCTTGTGTTTACTGTGCTTTAAGGCATGTTCACTGTTGACTTAACTACAGGCAAAACGGTAGCCTGGGTGTTTTCGGCTGCCTACATGCAACACTGAGCTTGCTGTACTCCAGTCTGTTGGTAGAGCTCCTGATTCGACAGGTTTATAAAAAAGTTTCTTTCAGAAGCCTGGGAAGAAGGCAGCATGGTTTCTATCTGTCATCAGGCACAACACCTGAAAGAAAATGAAAAAGCACTTCACCTGGAAGACAAGGATTCTGAGAAAGTGTCTATTCCAGATAAGCCTGGAGATCTGTTAGTTGGTTATCTTCCTCCAAACAATGGCTGCAGACACTTAAACAAAGAAACTTTAGTTCCAGCAGTATGGAAAGATTCTTCCTCCAAGATGTCCTCCCAGTTTGTGCCTAAAGTCTCCATTCTGGAGCTGTTTCTTGATTAAAAATGTTTTGGCAGTTAACACAAATTGACAACTAACCTCAATTTGCAGTGACGTACTTCTGCAGCATATTTTCCCCTGGCTTTGACTCTGAATTGTCAATACACTCATCTGCTCCTGAAGCTCTCCCCTACACTGTGCTGATTTGCTTAATTTCATTTGCTAAATTATCATTATCCCCCATTAATAAAGCTCATTAACATGTCCATTAGTGTTATATTTCTGCATCATCCCACTTCAGCTGTTTCCATGTATACAACTACTGAAAAATACAAATGTGCTTGAGAAAAGCCCAGATCCTTCTCTACACTTCCCCTCTCAACCCTGAAAGCACCCATGCCATTGCTCCCAAATGCAGAATAGGTGAGTCATTAAAGCCATATACAAATAGTGTCATGTCAGAAATAGATTATTTGATTCTCAGAGAGTTCTTTCTTGTCCTCAGTTAAAGCAGGTGCCTTCCACTGCCATGGTGGGTAATGCAAACCACCACCTCCTGCAGACCTGGAAGTGTCAGATATCCTCACTATAATTTTTGTTTTACTCAGCCTGGAGAAGAGAAGGCTCCAGGGAGATCCCAGAGCAGCTGCCAGTGCCTAAAGGAGCTGACAAGAAAGCTGGAGAAGGGCTTTTGACAAAGGCCTGTAGGGCCAAGACAAGGGGGTGGCTTTAACCTGACAGAGGGGAGACTGAGATGAGCTCTTAGGGAGAAGTTCTTCCCTGTGAGGGTGCTGAGGCCCTGGCACAGGTTGCCCAGAGAAGCTGTGGCTGCCCCATCCCTGGCAGTGTTCAAGACCAGGTTGGACACAGGGTCTTGGAGCAACCTGGTCCAGTGAAAGGTGTCCCTACCCATGCCAGGGGTTTTGAACTGGATGAGCCTTCCAACCCAAACCAGCCTGTGATTCTGTGATACTATGATAGGTCTATTTCTACGTATACCTGTATGCATATGTATATATAATATATGCATGTGTCTCTACCCAGACTTCTTGTGGGCAGTGAGAAACAGACACTGTGAAGATGGAATTTTTACTGTCCTAAGGTGGATGGCTAAAAGATGAATATATGATTTTGTCTCTAAAAATAATCTCCATGAGAGGAACTATGAATGACTGTGACTGAATTACAATATGGGTTAAGTCAGATGAACCTAATCATATTTAAACCTATGTGAGTCAAATCAGTTTCTGCATCTGTTCTGGTGTTTCACCCATGTATGAAACACAGGATGTTGGTCGTGTATTTGCAGTCTTGCAAAATTGATAAATAGACTGGGCCAGCTAGTGTTAGGACAAGCAAGACACAGAGAAGTCACCTTGCCAAAGATTATTACTTAGGCTGCATATAGAGATGGTGTGTGCTTGGGCTTATGCACCTCCAGCCAACAGCAGTTCTCCTTTTTGTGTTCATCCTTATGATGAACTCTCTCTCTTCTCTGCTTTGTTGAACCTCTGCCTTGACTATTTCCTGGCAAGTAGTTTTAGCAAGCACTGTTGGTTCATGATTAGAGCCCAGCTTGAAGACTGTGGAGCAAAGTTATCAGGAAAGTTTGAAGAGTCCTATAGTTGGACATGAACTATATCAAGATACAGCACAGTGTTCTGGATGGTTGGAGGAAGCAACATTGCACAGTGGTATTCTTTAATAAAAGGGGAGGTAAGCTGTAATATACACACATACAGAAACATCGGTGCTTGAATAGTTCGTGCTTCTGCTTGTGTAGCTACCCAGGTCGGGAATAAAGATGTAGGTGCCCTTTGACTGTAGGCATACAGCTGTAGCTCTCCCACAGAAACAGAGGTATTGGTGCTGGGGAGATATAGAGGCTGGGGAGAGGGGGGAGAGGGGATGTCAGGTTGAGTACTAACAAGCTGAAAAAAGGGATCTGCTGCCATCTTTTTACCAGAGGACAGCAAGCACAGTCAATCTCAAGCAACATGTTATGCTGCAGCAACCTCCTGATATCTTTTCCTGTTTGTTTCATGAGTGCAGGTATCTGGCTGGAGTGTCAGGATCTGTCCTGTCCTTTTCCCTTTCATTCCTGTGGCTTAACTGCCCCAGTGCTCTCAAAAGTGCTCTTTTACTCTCAGGTCTTTCCTCTTATTGCCTTGCATCTGTAGGACAGCGGTTGTTCCTACATAGTCTGTATTTCCTGCTACTATTCTAAGGATTGCTGCATCCTCCCCCCTCTCTATAGCTGCTGTTTTCCACCAGAGCATTTGGGTAGGAAAGGGGGTAGATGGCAGAGTCTGTGTAGAGAAACAGAAGCAGCAGGGGCTGACACTGCAGTTGTGAGCAGACTGCATCTTGAAAGGGTTTCTTCAGTGAAAAGATGGCCAAATCATAAAGATTATACCTTGACTCTTAGTTCCTAAATCATAGAATCACAGAGTGGTTTGGGTTGGAAGGGACATGAAAGCTCATCCAGCTCCACAGGCAGGGACACCTTCCACTAGACCAAGTTGCTCCAAGCCCCTGTGTCCAACCTGGCCCTGAGCACTGCCAGGGATGGGGCAGCCACAGCTACTCTGGGCAACCTGTGGCAGTGTCTCAGCACCTTCACAAGGAAGAACTTCCTAAGATCTCGTCTCAGTCTCCCCTCTATGAGCTTAAAGCCATTCCCCCTTGTCCTAGTCAAAAGTCCCTCTCCATCTTTCTTGACAGCCCCTTTAGGTATTGGAAGATTGTAATAATATCTCCCCAGAGCCTTCTCAGTTAACCCCTGTCAATCCTGTCAAGTTTTCCAAGCACTGCTTCAAAAACAGCTTGGTACCTCTGTGTTTTGAAAATGGTAACAGTTCTTCCTGCTAGTCTCTTTTCCCCTGCATCTTCTCAATTCCTCTGTCCTTATCCCCTCTTACAGACGCAACTGATGCTCTGACACAGGCATTGCCTGGGACACACAGGTAATTTTTATATTGGTGCAAGACAATATTTCAGCTAGACAAATAAGAATTGGCAGGAACATCTTGTCCTGGTAAGTATTTTCATGTTTCTTTCTTACACTACATTCTACAAAATGGTACAAGTACCAAAATGGTACAAGATGACTAAACCTCTTGCCTCTGCTCTAGAATAACATGAGAGTCCTGCTGTGCATGTTGTTTTTATTTGCCCTGCAGGGTGTCTGTTGTGTCCCTTTCACCACTCTGCATTTGCAGTACAATGATAGGGTGAGAACAGTCCAATAAAGCTTGGAAAAATTAAAAATTAGTCTTGGCATATAATCAAAAGAAAAATGTTCAGGGGTACATCATTGCTGTTTATTGCAGCATTCTTCCTGAATGCAAATACAAGCTTATATATATTTTACATATACCCACAAATATAAGGATTTAATAAGGCTCATTTGAAGTATCTCTGCTAATCAAATCTCAGTGCCAGCCTTGTAATGCTCTTGGTCACTGGGTGAAGAGAGTAGGATGTATAAGCAATGAAGTGGGTATTTCATTACTATTTTAGAGCCTGCTTCCAACATAGGGCACTGAACTTGGAGAGCTGGACCCTACCACTGCTTTTCCATCTATGAGTCACTCTGTGCTTCCCTGCAGGCTGGAGTAAGGGAGCCTGTCCATGGCTCCAATAATTGGCATTACTGCTGGGATTCAGAGGCCCCGTGCTGAGCAGCCAATCTGACAGTAAAGGAAACTGCTTGCCCTAACAGGCTGCAACCTCAGTGGCACGTGGGCACAGCACGCTCACACTTGCAGTGTTGTCTGTAAGAGCTTATCAGTGGTCACTTCAGAATGGTTTATTACTTTTATTTTTAATTTCTAATTTATGGAGGGATGACATATCATCCCTTCATGTGCTTTTGCATGGTTACTTCAAGAAAAAGTTCTCATGAGTGACGTAAGTTTTACAGTGAGGCCGGGAGTACTGTGTGCTGCTGACAGTTCTTAGGCTTCTATTGCTTTCCCAAAAATTTGCCGTTCATCATTTCCACAGTGTAGACAGCAACCCTTTCAAAGGACCTTGAGCAGGTTTCTGTAGGACAAAACCACGTCACAGTAGAAGTATTACTGTAGCACATATACTTTAAATACAAAGTAAACACAAACTATAGCTAGGAAGGTTCAATATTTAAGCCTTTATAGACATGCACATGCATTTATTACATATACAGATGCATATATGTATACATAGAAATAGACATATCATAGTATCACAGAATCACAGGCTGGTT
>NW_009939514.1:68492-85289 GCF_000696875.1 Nestor notabilis | reverse complement strand
GACCGCCGCCGTCGCCGCCGTCGTGGGGCTGCGCGCTCTCAGCGTTCGTTCTCCCGCCCTTCCCAAAACACAACTTGCGGTGACGCTCCGGATGCGTTCAAACTCACTAGTTCTAATAAATGTTGTCTCCGAGGAAATAAAAACGTTCATGTCAAACCTTCTCATCCTTTTTTTATTTCAAGTGAGGTGTTCGAGTGCCTCCGCTTTGAAAGTCCCCGTTCTGTTTGCAGGTGGTCTTTTACACATGGTAACTTGTAAAGATGTTGAAGTTCAAATGCGGTGCCCGGAATCCGGCAGAGGCCGGACCGATGGAGCCCATCACCAGCCGAATTTCCCGGCTGAATCTGCTCTTCCAGGTAAAGAGCGCTTGGCCTGGGATTAGCTGGGATTAGTGTCCGTGTCCAGCGTATCAAAATACAATTTTGCTTGCATTTATCATGGAAACTGCACAGCTTTTCTTGTTCTCCTCTGTTCTCCCCATTTGCCACTTCAGCTTCTTAACATTTGATAGCAGTTTGATAACAGTTCCCGTGTGGTTCTTTGGAGGAAGGGGTAAAAGGAGGGGATAACTAGTTGGAGTCCACAGTGGGCATCTATGTTGCGCAAAGTTTGATGGACAGTTTATATATGTCTGTTAATATTATAGTCTGAAGTGGATTTCCCCACATGATGATGGAATATTGCATTATGTATCCTGTAACCTGCAGTTTTTCATGCGTGATGCAGCTGAGGATTTTAGCCTGAGATGGATTTACCTAACCATCTGCTATTTGATCACTGGAGGTTCGGCAGCTTTTCCTTCTAGAGCTAATATTGATACTGACTGCTTGAACTATTTATGCTATGAGAAAGACCCACATGATACAATGTCAAGAAAAAAGCCAGGGGGATCAGAGCCATCAGTAGGATGTAGATAGTTTCTAGAAAGCTGTGCTTTGAACTTTAATAATCTTTAAAGGATTGGTTTGCCTCAAGGTAAAACACCTGTAACAGCTATTACAGACAGATATAGTGAGTTGATATATTTACCTCACACTTCTGCATTGTTTGTCTAATTTCTGAAGTGATTTTTAAATGAATAATATATAATCTGCTCTATACATATGTTATTGATTTGAGGCTTTTCATTGTTGTCTGAGACTCCATCTGCTGTTGCTTCCTTTTTTTTTCCAGGGGAAGCCACTCTTTGTAACTCAACAGCAGATGTCTCCTCTCTCCCGGGAAGGCATCCTTGATTCCTTATTTGTCCTTTTTGAAGAATGCAGAAACCCTGCCTTAATGAAAATTAAACACATCGGCAACTTTGTCAAGAAGTGTAAGTTTTTTTAGACTAATCTTCAGGTGCCATTTTAAAAGATAGTTCTTAATGTTTAAATCATGCTTTAGTTGCTTTGAGTCCATTAATGATGGTAACGCAGGACTTAGAGCATCTGACTTTTTGTGGGCAGACTCAATATTGTGAAGGGGATCTTGGCAATCTCAGTGAAGCTTTGATCAGGTCCAAAAAGGTCAAATGCAAGTGGCTTTTGAAGTGTGGTGACTCAAATATGTGTCCTTCTTAGTCTGTGCTATATTTAGAGTTTGGGGGTACTTTCTTTGAAAGTTTCTGAGAATTACACACAGAAGAGCTCCAAGTACACACAATAGAAAGATGTCAAGAGTTGAGAGCAGGACAGTGACTAGAGGTATGAGGAAAAAATTCTAGAAAGGAACTTGGTAATTCTTGGCTATTTCAGCTTGTTGTAGTCTTTGGATTCCATGTGTTATCTGAATTTTGCACGTGTAACTTGTAAATAGTGATTCTGTAAATATGAAACACTATTGTAAATAATGCTTCAGAAATACAATTCTGATGGAGTAAATACTCTACTGATAATGTGCTTAGATTTTTTTGGGGGAAAAGAGAAAAATTCATTAGTTTTTTTATTGAGATATACTAGAAAGCTATTTGGTTTCAAGTAACTTCTCATGCCCTTTATGATAGTTTCATCCAACAGTTTCTAGATATTATTAGCAGCAAGTAATTTTCTGCTCGTCTGATGAATTTTTAGAGCAATCTCCTGTGAGCAGTCGGTTATCACAGTGCATGCTGTTTGAAACTAGTCCATGGAAAACTTAGTTGAACTGAGTAGCTGAAGGAAATGTCTCTGGTTATTTGTTAGAAAATAGACTAGTGCCTCCCACAGGCAGAGGAGGAAACCCTGCCACTTGACTCGGAGAACTCTGCTGGGTAAAGCCCTCCTATTTGGAGATTAGACTTTGTATTGGTAAAGGAGGGTTGGAAAGAAATTAGAAACAAAAGAGGCTATAAGCCTATGATGTTATGAATGGGGCAGAATTATGGTTGCTATGGGAACTCTCCTAACATTTCCTGGTTCTTTTGTATGAGCCATATTTCAGTCTTAACTATGCATTAATGCAGTCTTTTTCTAGTTCTTATACATACTGTTGTTTTTTTGTTTTTTTTTTTAAGATGCATATTTTGGAATGATTTCACATTTCTCGGGAGTCTGGAACTAAATATTGTTGGTTTTGGTTTTTGTGGGGTTTTTTTAATTTCCCATTTTTGATGGTGTGTTTGCTATGAAATGCCAGTTGGCTAATGTAAAAGTAAGTGTTTTATTTTTCTAGATGCAGAGACTATAGCTGAATTGAGGGAACTGCAACCTGGTGTGAAGGATTTTGAAGTGAAGAGCGTGGTTGGCTGTGGTCACTTTGCAGATGTAAAAGTAGTAAGAGAGAAAGTTACTGGTGATGTGTATGCTATGAAGGTGATGAGCAAGGAGTCCTTGCTGGCGCAGGAGCACGTATGTATATTTTTCTGTTATGACAGTAGAACAATAAAGTACACTTTGAACATTCCCTTTTTGTCACTACTATTAGAATTAAGTTGAAAGTGTGTCTTGGGAAGGATCATCCTACATTTCAGTGAAGTAATATAATTCTGTGTAGTTTTGCTGTATTTAAAAGCCATTGTCATAGTCTTAAATGTATCGGGTGAGGTGCCATCCAACCCCCAAAATGGCCCTTGTCTTAAAGAACTTACTATCTAACTGTAAGACAAGAAAAAACAGGTGGAGAAAATACTGGATCAGTATTGATCAGCTTGTTGATGGCTTGAGTTTTCAGGCAATGTGTTCATTAAGTTTTTTATTTTAAAGACCGACGTAGAATGTCAGGAGTGGGTGTGAAGGCAAACTGTGGTGACTGGATTTTTATGGAGAGCCTCTCACTAGCTTGAGAAATGTGTTACTTGAGAACTTAAAAAAGGGATAATGGAGGTTGTGATCATAGTTTGGTGAGAAATAGAAGTTAATCTTTCACTGACATGAGCTGACAAGTAGGACAGAGATACTCCATGAAAGACCTTGTGAATTTATACAGCAGTATCTGCATCAGTTGGTCCCAATACATGGTGCAGTTAGGTTGCTCCTGAGATCCCTTAGCCTTGTTTGAGGCCTTCAGAAATTAAGATAAACTAAAATCACTCTTGCTATGGCATAGGCTGACAGGAAGCAAAGTATGATACTACCCTCAATATGAGACTTGCTCAGGCTTGTTGAGTGTGGGTGAGTGAAATAGGGAATGTTGATCTAAATGAATGTGCAGTATCTCTGGTAATAAAATTAATTTCTTGTTCTGGCTGCGCATCTGAATAATTAAATAGTTGCTGGAGGATGATTTCAAGGAAGCCTTGTATTTTAATACTTTACAATGAATTTATTACTGAATTAGCTGTGAAATGCTACCCCATAATTGCTCTAGTTTATTCTTGTCTGATTGTTTTGAGATCAGTTTTTTTTATTAGTGCCAGGCCAGATGAGGTCAACCAGTTGCACTCCAGACTAGCAGACGCTTCACCAGTTTGAAAGGGAAACTGGCCTTTGTTGCAGGGACTATTCAGTTGAAAGCAAGCTAGACAACAAAGTGGAAGGAGAACAGAAAACAGATGGGTAAAACTACCTTTTAAAGGTGTACATCACAAGGGAAAAGCATTTAGTATTTTCTGTGCAGGTTTTTTTTATGTGTGCCTTTGGCACAGACTCAAATCTTTCTAAAATGAGGGGATTCTAATGTATTCTAACTCATTTTCATCATAACTGTTATAACTTCCTTTTCTTGTAGATGTCTTTTTTTGAGGAAGAGCGCAGTATATTATCTCAGAGCACCAGCCCGTGGATTCCACAGTTACAATATGCATTTCAAGACAAGAAGAATCTCTACTTGGTAATGCCTAGTCTTTGTTTCTGTTCTCCTCTATTAAACACTGTTACTGTTCTGTAAGTTTTCCTGCATTACATGCCACTGTTCGATGTGTATCCAATGTAATATGGAGAAGTTGGACAGAATATCTTTTCTATATAAGAACTATATCTGTTCCTTTAAAATTTTATGTAGGTTATGGAGTATCAGCCTGGAGGGGACTTGCTGTCACTCTTAAACCGATACGAAGACCAACTAGATGAGAGTATGGTGCAGTTTTATCTTGCAGAGTTGGTTTTAGCCATCCACAGTGTCCATCAGATGGGTTATGTACACCGGTAGGTAAAGACTGCTTTGCATTGCACATAATATGTGATTAGTATCATTCCATAAAAAGTGCCATGGAATGATGCATTCTTGGTTGTTGATTTTTATATATATATTCTTTCCTCTTTCAGGTCAGTGTTTCACATACTCTATCAGAAGAGAAAATTAGAAAATTAATCGGACTCCAACTATAATTGTAGCTAAAGGCGTTAACTTTGATGTAAAGTTCAAACTAACATCAAGAAAGGATTGTTACATATATTTTTGGGAGGCATAGGAAAAAGAAGCCTTAATGTTGCACTATAAAAAATTAAAATCTTTTCCAGAGATCGTTGCACCAATATTTTAGCACCAAATATTTTTGGGAAATTAGTGTCACTTCTGGTGTGCTGATTGGTGAACAGGGCAGTAAAGAATCTTGGAGTAGTTAAATGTCACAGAGTTTTCTAAAGATCATCTGAAGGCTTGCAGGCTGTTACTGTATGTATTTTCACATCTTACTGGTGTTTAATAAATTTATTCCATTCTGAAGCTTTGGAAATGTTATGAAGTATTTATATTATGAAGTATTTATGCTGCACTTAGAGCACAGGCTGTGACCTTCTAATGCAATGTAGCTGCCTGGATTTGAATGATGTATAGAATAAGTTATGAGGAAATTTGGGATGAAAGCTACATAATACTTCACTGTAAATCAGTTACAATGTAGTCGGGGTGCAAAACTACCTTCTCTTTCCATTATCTGTCAATAATTAACTTTCTTTGAAATAAATGGAACTTTACTACTTTCATATTTGCTTGGAAACAGAACAACAGTTGGAAATAGGATTCCCACTTGTTAAGGTTTTATGCAACTGAGCACATGGCGGAGTGCAGCTGGATAGGGATATCCTGTTATCTAGATGCGACAGCTGGGAATGGTATGGAAAGGTACTGATTGCTTTCTTCTTGCTTACAGAGATATCAAACCAGAGAATGTTCTTATTGACCGAACAGGACACATTAAACTGGTGGACTTTGGGTCAGCTGCCAAAATGACAGCAAACAAAATGGTAATAATGTGATTGGAAGCTTTGCCTATGGGTTCATTGGACTGGTCAAAAAGGGAAAACTAACTTTTTGTCTGTTCCTTGATTACACCTGGTTCTTCTGCCTTTCTTGTCCCATGCAGAATCTATTCATAATTACGCATTTCTATTTATGAATGGTTTTTCAAACATGAACTCAAGTATCTTTTGCAGATCTCGGTAGATATATATCTGCTTTGTAACATTTTAGTACACTTGTAAAGACAGCTCTGCTTTCTCATGGTGCTGTACTACAATACAGAATCGTACTTCTAGGGATCCTTACAACTGTTCAGTGCTGTGTTTAAAGGAGGACATCGATTTATAATTGTTCATGATTGGACTGAACCCCTGTTGTTGTAACTAAGGTGGAACAGTTTTGCATGCTTGGGAGCTCTTGACTGAAATGAGTCACATTTCAACGTTCTGGGCTTCGCTCACCAGAAAGCACTCTATTTAAAGCTGTGAATCCGCTGAGGTTTTTTATGAGTTGCTTGTAAATTTAGGTAACTGCATACAAATTCAAGTGATAATTTGAAATTAAAATCTATCTAAGCGAGAACATGAAGTTCTACACCACATCCCTGTCTTGGTTTACAACTTTTTTTTGGTAGCATTTTCTTAGTGTTGCGACTCTTAATATTTTGTTCTTGCCTTTTCAGTGCTTCTTTGCATTGTCTTTGTCTTTTAAATTTTTTTCTTCACATTATCATTTCAGTTATCTCAAGGTTTTTGTGTTAGTCTGCCTGCTTCTTTGTTTCAGTTTTTCATACCACTCAATGAACTGCAAAAATGATTACAATTTTGGCTCCTGAATTACCTTTTCTAAGCACTCCAGAAATTTAAGTACTAGTGCTTTGCTGATAATGAACACAAGGTAAAAGGTAGAGATGACACAGAATGAAATGAGGGCAGGGAATATTTATGTCTAAATTTGACTGGTTTTGATATTTCAGCTCTGATGTCCCTGTTTATACTAGTTGAAGCAGTAGTGATAGAGTATGTATACTGCTTAAAACATTAGTTCAGTAATCCTGTGCTTTTTAGAATGCTGTTTTTCTCCTTTAGCTGTCTGTACTTGCTAGTAACAGTTAGCTCTGATAATTTGACTCTTTTTCTATCAAATAGCTTGCTTTCTGTTTGTTTATCAGCAGTTTCCTTAACCTTGCACTTTTTTGCTTAACAGCATTGCTTAAATTTACTTACTTAAAATTCACTTAGAGGCCTGAAAGTTGTGTCTCATTTGAAAAAAGCAAATAAAAAAGATTTGGTTTATTACTAAGATCACAATGTACAGAAAGTGCTGTAGGTTCACTTGGTATATCTTTGCATCTAGGTAAATGCCAAGCTACCTGTTGGCACACCTGACTACATGGCACCAGAAATGCTAACAGGGTTGAACGGGGACGGCAAAGCTTCCTATGGTCTGGAATGTGACTGGTGGTCCCTGGGAGTCATTGCATATGAAATGATTTATGGGAGATCTCCCTTCACTGAAGGGACTTCAGCAAAAACCTTCAATAACATCATGAACTTCCAGGTAGAGAAAACTCCTTCCATGTTCTTGAGTAAAAAGGCTGTAACTAAAGACTGTGTTTTTATAGTTGAGATAAGAAGCTTATGGATGTCTCTTACTTTGTCAAGATCATAGAATATTGAGAGTATATGCTTTATATTGGTTTTATATGCCTCTGTATTGTAGATATCAAATGATTTTTGGTAAGAGGTGTCTACAAATAACCATTGCAGTGCATGAATTGCACAGGTTTAGGTGTCCTCTTAGGCAACTATACTTGCAACATGTGCAAAATAGTCTGGAAAAGGGATCAGAAGGATTAATTATGGATTCAGAAAGTTTCTAATCTTACAAAGTGTTTCAGGATAGTAAAGAGAAAGGCTGTGAAGAGCTGCAGAGAGACTTGAGGATATTGACTGTCTGCATGATTAAAATATCATGTGAAATTTAGTTTAAATACGTTTAAACCAATGCATATGAATGGAAAAGTATCTCAGCTGTACCCAGTGGTGGGCTCAAGAACAGTATCTTGATTTTATAATCTATGCAAATGTTAGTTTAGTTCTTAGTAACAGTCCAAAAAGCTGCACATAGAATGGTAGGAGGTAGTAGGAAAGAAAAAGAAAAAAAATCATGTGTAGCTTGGAGGAAGTCAACAAAGAATGGTTGCCTATGATCTCTTCTAATATGGGAATTAGGGGCATCAAATGAAAGTAGGCAGCAATAACTATGCTACAAACAAAAAAGGAAACTTCATACAGCACATTCTTATGCTGAGGAGCTTTTTGCTGTAAGTTTTCAGCTGCTGAATATTTATATGTGTTCAAGAAGTGACTAGAAAAATTCATAGAAGAAGAATCTATTGAGATCTGGCAAATAGAATCATAGAATCAGAGTGGTTTAGGTTGAAGGGATCTTAAAGCTCATCCAGTTCCAACCCCCTGCCATGGGCAGGGACACCTTCCACTAGAGCAGGTTGCTCCAAGCCCCGTCCAGCCTGCCCTTGAACAATTCCAGGGGTGGAATGCAAAACACATCATCCCTGGTTCAGCAAAGCCTAAGCCAGAAATCTTTGGAAGTTTAGGAGAATTTTCTGGGAAAGTGTCTTGTTTTACTCTTCCATTTATGTATGCCTTGGCCATTTTCAGCATAAGATGATGATCTGAGACTGCCGTTTGTCTGATTGGGAATGGTTGTTCCTGTGTTCTTATCTTTGCTGCAGTAAATGCATATAAAAGCCTAGCTGGAAAAAATGCCCAATACTTGAATTTGTATGCTATATATATTTATCCAGTCTGCCTGACATAGAATAATGAAACTTAATTTTACTGTTGTGGGACTGTTTTCCTACTGAGCAGAAAACCTTTTCTTCCTTTTTTTGCAGAGATTTCTGAAGTTCCCAGAGGATGTGAAAGTTAGTAGTGAATTTCTTGATCTGATCCAAAGCCTGCTCTGTGGGCAGAAGGAAAGGCTGGGCTATGAGGGACTCTGCTGCCATCCATTTTTTAATAAAATTGACTGGAATAACATTCGTAACTGTAAGTAGAATAACACTGTAATTATAAACAATTCCTGTTGCTTTGGGAAACATGAACTTTTGTACAATGTGAATATTTAGGTGTGCTTGATCTGAATAGTTATTCATAATGAAACAGGACTGTGTCCTGAAGCAGGTGTTTTTAACAAAACAATTCATTTTGGTTTCTGGATAGGATATGTTATCTCTCAGGTGAAAATTGCAGGGTAAGATGAAGTTTAATACACTTGTGTATGAATTTCTGATGCAATTGCCCTATTACTGCAGGTACTAAACTAGAAAATCAAAATGGCCCTTTCCATGTCCTTCCTTGGATTAAAATGCATCGGTATGTTCTTTCAGGCCTTTTTGCACCTCAGTTTGCTTAATTTTGGCTTAATCTCATTACTCTTTGTTGAATCTTCAGCTTTCTCTCTTTCATTGCTTGTGATCCGACTTCATTTGTTTTTTACTTTGTGTGTTTTGTTGGGTTTTAGCTTCTATAGGTGTTGATAAGTCAGTGGTCAGAGAGACATTGGAATTTTTCCTCAAGCTTCATTTGGCTAATAGATGACTCATTTTTATTGACAAAAATCCATTCATTCCACTAGGAATAGAATAAAACCAGTGAAGCTGATAATTTTCTCTGCAGAAAATTGTTTCTAAGACTATGGAAGCACTGGAATTCAGTATTTGAAAGTTCTGAGGCACCAACTGCATGGCAAAAGCAAATCTTCCACAGATTGTCAATGATCTGTGTATGAGAGCCTGACTTGTGCTGGATAGTATTTGAGATTATTTGGACTGTAAGATTATCTGGGCAGGGAACATGTCGGTGTTATATTCTTTATCCAGTATGCTGTAAGAGCAATGATTGTGCTCCATTTTCATGATAAATTGCTAAGCCAGTGCTTCTACTTTTGATGACTATCTCAGCACTTCAGCTGTCAGCTCCACAGAATATTTACTCACTTTTCTGTTGATTCATTAATTTTGAACTTGTGGAGCTGCTCTTCTGTTAAATTCCATTGTTTCTGCCCTTTGAGAGGCATTGAGGCTTGAGTCTTTTCCATCATTTTGTCATACATTTCCCAGACTTCAGCTCTTTCTGCCTTCTTTCCCCAGAGCCCTGCCTAAGCCACCAGTTTCCATTTCTGAAACTTTTGTTTGGCATTTGTATCATATTATCTCAGATCTGGGAAAAAAATGGCATGTCAGCATGAGTTGTGGTGTTTCCTTGGCAATTGTTTGTCCAGTATTCACACAACTGCCTAAGTTAATGGGGTGTTTTGTCATTGCATGTGGCAACAGTGATACTGACGGACAAACTGGTTGGCAGCCCTGATGTCATTACAATGTTGAAAGAAATCATTTGGGATTTAAAAATTGCTTTCTGTCTGCAGCTGGCCAGTGGATTGCATCATTCCCTGTAATATCCGGACCTACCTACTGTGAAGATTCGTGCAGTTTTGACCCCTGACTTCGTTGTTATGTCTCATACTTCATAAAACCCCACTGTAACTAGCACAAAACACAGCAGTCTTCTAGCTCTTAGTAGCAGATTCAATGTATCACCTATTGCTTTGCTCTCTGCAGTGGTTCTCCATTTGCTGGTTTATTCAGGGCACTGTCGCTGTCATTCTGTTCAAAACCCTTGTTGGGTTTGACACAGGTTATCTAAAAGCTAAAGGTTTCTTTCTTATCTTGACCTCTGCTGATAGGTGTTTAACTGGAGCAGTGGCATCCTCAGAAAATGAGGAATCTAGTGAGTGCTGGAAAAGGTCACAGGATTTAGATTTACATTAAAGAATCTCACTCCCTCAAGTTAACCAGGTCAAAGTTTTGGGGTATGTTATGTTGGACTCAGGGATCTTAAAGTTCTTTTCCAACCTAAATGATTCTGTGATTGCTAAATAAATTCTGTGTCAGCACAATCAGACTTTCCTCTGGTCTGTAAAAGCAATGATGTTATTTCTATTATAGACTGAGAAAGGTAGGGAAAAAATTGGTACCCTTGCCTTGCAGGTATTTAAATTACCATGCTGGGAGCTCCAGGATAACTGTTCTTAATGCACTGATTTTGGTTAAGAATGTGTCATTAAGAGGCTTTTCAGTGTTACATTTTGTTGTTATGGTAACCTATGAAACACTTGACTTTTCAGTAGCCCCCTTCCCAAAGGACAGTTGCCTCTAAAAAAGCTCCCAGCTTCCTTGGGTTCAAGTAGCATGTATCTGTAGGGGCAGCTCTTAAATTACAGAAACAGAATCCAGCCATTAAACACAAGGTCAGGTTTAACTGAGTATATAGATTCTCCTCTCTGTATTTGTTGTTTTCTGCTATTCGGTGACTTCTAAAGCTTCTAAAAAGCCAAAAGAGACAGCACCACCTCTCTCAAAAAAGAAAACAAAACTTTGGAAAGATTGTGTTGATTTACTTCACAGAATTTCCTGAAAATGGGGTGGAATTTATCTACCTAGAATAAACATATTTATGTCTGTGTTTCAGCTACATGATCATCATTTTAACTGGAAAGTTGGTAACAGAACTATTTGAGTACTTGCTAAGTTTCTAAAGCTGGAGGTAGAGAATAGGGGAATGACATGCTTGAGTTATGAGCAATAAGGTTGTATTGTATATAATTTGGGTACTTGTTAATCACCTTTTGTTATTTAAAATCCATAAATTCCACCAGCCGTCTTAATTTGGAACCAATCATCTGCCTGCTGAGAGGTGGTCAGAAGACTTTTGTTGTCATCTAAGCAGTATATATGTACAGCATAAAGAATCTTTCATTTTAAGAATTGTTTTGTAGCTGTAGTCCAAGAGATCTTGAAAATGGAGTGGTGTATGTGGAGTTGCATGAGGAAACTACATATATGAGAAAAAAAGAATGAATGTCTTTTGCAAACAGAAGAACTTGAGAAAGTGTTGAAGACTGATTTTTAGGGTGTATATTCTGCTATTAAGCAGGCAGGAACACAAATCTCATTGTTTGTGAGTCCAAAACTCTTCCTTATCCTCAGGAACCCAAAGGTGTCATTCATGGTTAAACACTGTGATGTTTCATTTAAATGCTTGTCTTGAGAAAAATGTGTTGACTTGTTTCTATAAGTGGAGATCACTTTCATGCCAGCTTGAAGATCACTTTTATGTATGTGCTGGATCGTTGTCTTGACAGAACAGTAAAGTTGTTAAGATAATATTATATAGATTGGTTACAACTAGTATAATGCCTTTTTCTTTTTTTTAAGTGGTCTTAGAGAAAACATCCTTGAATTACATCCTTGAATTACTTTTTAATTTCCATTTCTTCCATAACACATTATGCACATAGGCCTCTTAAAGCCTGAGGAAGAGTAATGCCTAACCTACTGTGTGGATGCTTTTCCTCAGAAGGCACATACAGATCACCTTGCAGATCAAGGAAAGACACATTTTTATTCTTAAGAAACGCTCTGTATTTCCTTTCAGTTTCCCATTTCAGTCTTTCATTGTCCCAGGGGAAATGCAGTATCTCTTTTCTGAATTTGCATGAAAATATTTTGAAAGGATGGAGAGACCTGATTAAGGCAATGTTCCTTGAACTACTCATAAATACATACCCTAAAAAAACAAAAGCAGCTTCTTTCCATAGAGACATTTTCTCTAATCCTAATGATAAACCAGTTACAGAACTGCAATGCATGTGTGCTGGAGTTTGCTGCTTGCTTTTTTTCCTCAAACTTAGCAACCTACAACACCCCCTTTTCCTCTGAAAGTCATTCTTTGGAACAGATGGAAGAGGGTTACATCCTTCCACAAGTGGGGAGGTATCTAGGCAAGCAATGGGCTTTTTTAAAACATGCAGTTCTCTACAAGATACTTTAAATGGTAAACAGAACATGTATGTTTGTTTGTAATATCGGAAACAAAAAGAAGTCTTTATACCCAACCAGTTTGTATGAATAGAAGCATCAGGTTTATTGTCTTTTTGGATAATAGTTTTGCCTCCCCTTTGGGAGGGGGAGAGCTTGAAGAACGTGCAGATTTTTCACCTTGTCAGATGTGAAGGGATGATTTTAACATTTAGTTCAGGGTTTTAACATTTAGAGGCTTGTCTTGACCTCTGCTAAAGGATTCTTCCCTTTAACGAAGCAACTGGTAAGCGTGTCAGTGTATCTGCATTCACTAATCTGCATCTTGTTCTGAAAATACTATAGTTATGTGACGGTTCTCTGATTTTAAGCAAGAAATAGTAATTTAATTAGATATCATGTCACCCATGTTTGAAAACAAAGTTACTTCTCTGGTTTAGCTATTTTTTTACAAGACTACTCTATTTATTCTATAGATACGTTGGACATCAGACAAAGGACTCCTTAGTCTTAGGAATAAAGGAATATAAAGAAGCTACCAAATAACTAAAATACCCCGGAGTGGATCTAGCTTTTTTTCCCTTGAAGTTATTCCCTCGTGCTCCTAAGTTAGTCTTTTTCCAGGGTCCTAAAACTTCTGAAGTGCTTCTCATTCTCAGTTACTGTTGGCAGTTCAGAACTACTTAACATCTAGAGGTGTTTCTGTTGGAATGACTGCTTTTTCTAAGTTTTCTTTCTAGTTGCTACTATTTCTTGGTACAACTGTTGTAACAAGGTTATGCTGCAAAGTTGCAGAGTTTTTGGACTGTTAGTCATCGATTTATAGTGAATGCAAAATCGAGGGCAAATGATTTTTCATTATTTTTCAATCCAGTATTCACAATTTCTCCTCTTTGTTCACATATTTTATTGAACATTAGAGGAAATAGTGGTGTTAAACATTGTGCTTTGTAAACTGGTTTCCCACCAGACCCAAAGGTTTGCTCTGCCTCTGATTCAGTTTTAGCTTTCTGCATCCACTGTTCCCCTATTGAGTGCCTTTCCTCTTTTTATGTGCATGCTGATCTTAGGCATATTTAAATTATATTTTCTTTTGTCCATATGGTTGGACTAGGAATTCTTATTGTTGGTAAGAGGAAAGCCTTTATTTCTCATTGCAAATGCTTGGAGATGACTTTTAAGATCATCTTGGCTAATTTCTTAGCTTTTTCATCTTAGCTTTTTCTTAGCTAGATCTCTCTTTCAAAGATGAAGTTATCTGTCAGTCTCTGAGCAGTATACAACCTGGTGTTAGACCATTCTAAGAAGGCAGTTATGCTGGGCTTTGCTACCTCTTTAAGAAAGATTCTAGACTTCCCCAGACGAAGTGAAGAGTTTTTGCTGTTTTCTCTGTTACTTCACTTCACAGACAGTATCTTCATAGACAGTCTTCAAAGCCAGTGTTACACCCCCCCTCCAGCAACCCCCTCCTCCGAGAGGATGGGCAAAGTTCTTTCAGCAGAGGTCCTAAACTAAAATATAATTCCTGAACTTCTCCTCCTCTGCTGTGAATTAACTATAACTTGGGTTTATATTTACATTGAAGATAATATACTTGCAAACTGTTTTCTGTTGCTTTTCTGGTTTTAATCATGAAGAGAATATAAAAGAGTGGCTGGATGCTATCCTGACATTAAGTGAATTTAAAAAAAGCCCCACAGATACTAATAAACAATCTGTGTTCCGAAATCATGTTTACAGTACAGAAATGTCAGCTTTATATTGGATCTAAATTTATATTATAACCAATAAACTAGCAGAAATTAATAAATTAATGCTATTGACAGAAAATTGAAATGTTCTGGAGCCAGTCAGTAAAACTGCTTACTCCAGAACCTATTTAATTTGTATATTTTCCCCATTTATCTGATTCTAATGTACTTGGAACTGCTGTACGTGAGCAGCATCCTATCTGCTTCGTGGAATTTCTTCTCACTTCCCTGCTTTGGAGCCGCGTCAGAATGGCTCCTTGGGGAGCTGCTTACAAAGCCTGCATGTGCACTTGTGATTTACCGGTTTATACAGACGGATCCCTTATTTTTTTGGGTTGTTAATGCCGGTTTGGTGGGTAGTTGAAGCATGCATTTGTCTAGAGAATGAAGAGTTAAACAGTGGGCTGGGAAAGGCTTTGGCAACCTAGAGGGAGCCAGCAAGCTCCAGCCCTGACTCATTCTGCCCTGTCAGTCAGATAAGCCTCAGCATCTGTCACGACTGCAGGCAGGTAGGGTTAAACTCCGAGCATGCAGAGAGTGAGGAGCAGGGAGCCTGCACTGCAGGGGTTGTAATGTTTGTTCCCGGTTCTTCAATTCTCATCAGCCCTTCAGCTACAGGAGATCTATACTGGAGCCATGGTAACGGTTTTAGCACGCTGCACTTCCATCAGCTTGTGACAATGGGCTGTGTTCTAGTTGCTGACTGAAGAGCTGTCTCCTTTATAGAGCAAAAAAGAGATTAGTAGATTTGCAGTGAGTGAGGACCTGAGTGATGAAATAACTTAAAAAAAAAAAAACAAAACCCTCTTAGAAAACGTGATTTAATGAGGCAGGAATTGCACAGCAGGTTTTTGCATTCATTCCTTTCACACACGTAGCCGAGCCAGCAGGTAGCTTGGGTGCTGCACATCATTGAGAAGAACTCGTTCTTTTGTTCTGCTGGTTAATTAAACTGAAGCAAACACAAGAAAATCAGCTGAAATGAAACAACTGCTTAACAAGTTAAATGGTACCAATTTAGAAATTGTAGTAAGAAATACATTGTGATTCCTGCTATTTATACCTCTCTTCAGAGCTGATTGTATCGGAGCCAGACTGCAGTGGTGTCCTGACAAGAGTTCCAGATCTTTAGCAAGCTCTTTATAGAGAAATAAAATCTCACTGATATTTCTTCTCTTCCTAAAGACCAATTAGTTTCTGGTAGCTGTAGTTTATTAGAATTGTCCAGGAGAAAGACCAGCTTGCTGTTGATGAGAAGCCTATGCTGGGAGGATTCTTGGTAGTATTAAAGGTTAGATATATCCCTTAGCTGACTAGCAAAGGATCAGGCTATGTTCTCCTGTAGTGTCACTAATTGCATAGGTTGAAGACGTTTTCTAGATGAATCAGAGTGGAGTTACTTTTAGCTATATCACAGTTCTCATTTTCTTAGCTTGATGCTTTGATTTGATTCCATGTATGTGTTTAAAAAACCAAAACCTAACCTGAAAAAAACCCACCCCAAACCCAACAATCTCAAATCCCCATCCTAAACCCCAGTTTAATCAGTGTGGGAGACATTCTGCCTGCAGAGTGGTAGCCATGTTGGTAGCTTAAGGGTTAATCTCTTGTTGCTGTAATACATTTGAGAGCAGCAGCTCAGTCTGCTTGTGTTAGCAAGATTAAAAGCAGGAGCTGCAGTGCCATTGCAAGCACTGAATGAGTGGGACTGTTGCAGAGTGAACTGTAGCTGAATTTTGTCTTTTCTTCTTGCTTTTTTTCACCAGCTCCTCCCCCCTTCGTTCCTACTCTCAAGTCTGATGATGACACCTCAAATTTTGATGAACCAGAGAAGAATTCGCGGGTTTTATCCTCTACGCGCCAGTTGAACCCAGCTGGTTTCTCGGGTGAAGATCTGCCGTTTGTGGGGTTTTCATTCATCAAGGCATTAGGGATCCTCAAATCAGAGTAAGTAGGAATTATTACTTAGGTGGATAGGACCGTTGGAAAAAATATGAAGGTTTGTTACAGTGAGGATGGTGTGTGTGAGGAAAAGCTGTTTTAACTGGCCTGTGCTCTGCTTTAGGGAAGCTGCCAGATATTCTGGCTGGATCTGTTGCTACTGTGGCTTGTGCCTGTCCTACTGTTTTGTGATTATTTCTGGGATGAGGGGGAGGGAATGGAATGGAAAGATTGATTCTAAACCAGTTACTGTTAAAATTGTTGTTCAAATACTTTCAGTTAGTTATTGCTGTTAACCAGGGAGCAGTAGGTGATTGCATTTCTGGTATTGCAGATCCCTGAAAGAAGGAGAATACTGAGGAGTTTAGAGATGGAAAAGGGGGTGTGTGTTATTTTATTGGGTCAGAGAGTGGGCACCAAGTGCTGGGGATGTGTAAGGCTGAATCAGTCATCCACAGAAATGGAGCTCTGCTAATCTGGGAATGTGCAATGATGGGTCAGTGAAGAAGAGAAGGAGCTTCATGGCAGCTGACTGTGTGCTGTTGGGTCAAGTTAAATATGAAGACTGGACATTGCTGTGTTTCGTGTTAAGAGAGTGGAGATTTAGATGGAGTATGCAGG
>NW_009939514.1:42287-68461 GCF_000696875.1 Nestor notabilis | reverse complement strand
GGGAAGTAAAGATGTAGAAAAAACTGGTTTTCAATTGAAAGAAAATGTTTTCTGAGAGAATGGAGTTGGAGAAAAAGAGGAATATAAATAGTGTGGTATAAACCATTTGGTGTGGTGGGTGGTTAGTTTCTGATGACAGAGCTATTGAAAAAGTATTAGTGCAGTAGGTTAAGTTGCGAAGTCCTTCCCTCAGTATCGTGAGGCCTCTCAGGAATGCAATGGCTTTAGCTGGGTTAGTGACTCAATGCACTCCAAGGTGCTGTGTTTTTGTGTCAACCGTCGTTCACTGCTGCTTGTTAGTTCCCTTCAGGGACTTCGTTGTCAATCTGCCTTAATCAAGTTTTCATGTTTTGTCATATTGGTTGTGATAGTTGCTCTGCGGTAAGTGTGTAACCAAATCTGGTGATACTGTTGACATCTTTGATCTTGCCCACACTGTGAATCAAGGTTATGTGATGGTTATGCCAATAATAAAAAGGGAATCTTTGACTGTCTCTCCTCAGCAGAGTTGCTTTGATGATAGAGGAAGGAAGGGAGAGGAAATAAACCCCCACAAAGTATTCTTTTACTTATCTAATTATCAAATTGTTATCTAATATTGAAATGATCTAATAGTGTCAGCAGAATTAGGAAAACGGAATGTTATATTTGTAGATCCCAGGTTTAAAAATCTATTGATTTAGAAGTGAAATAACTTACTGCATTACGTTTTCTGCCTGGGAGCTGCAATCCATCTATCAAACCTACATGACCATTCGCGTACCAGTCAGAAGAGGCTCAACAGTGACCATGTATGTATGGTAAAAATGTGTATGTAATCAGTCTCAGGACTAAAACTGAGGAGGAGGTGAGGTAGAGTCCCAGGATCGGTGGTGTAACTGCGCTGGAGGCTGAAGGCTGAAAAGTAATACAGATATAGCTGATGGATTAATGTGCTTTCTTTGTGGAGCTCGTACTGAAAATGACTATTGAAGCTACATTTGAATTCTGGTAATCGGTGAGAAGAGGTATAGCAAATGAACAGAAAGATTAATGTACTCTGGAGAAATTTTGACTGAAGTAAAATTTCTGCTTGGTGTGGCCTGTTTTTTCCTGAGCTGGAACAGAATGATATCGTGTACTTAATTTGCCCAAAATGAATTTTAATAGAAGTAGATCTCAGTTTCTTTCTTCCTTTTTTTTTTTCCCCACTTTTTTTCTGAATAGGTTATTGATAAATACACTTTTTTTTAAGTAAATACTTGCATTTTCTTCTAAGAAGGTGATATAAATATAGCAAAGAGTATATGGAGACTTGAAAATATCTGTATTTAAATAATGCAGTGACTAGTTTCTTCTCAATATCACTGCAACATTGGGTCATAAAGCTCGCTTCTTACTTATAATGTATTCTGTGTTGTATGTTTTACTTGAGGAAATAAAGTACTGTTTCTGTCCACACTAGTTTGAATATCAAATTCTAGATGGGGGAGAGAACTGTACATGAGGGATAGGCTTATCTGTTGCAAATCTTGGTATGTCTTCTCTGGAAGGTCCTAAGTCATAGTTTATCAGTCCAAAATTTTTCTTCTTAAAATCTTTCCTCTAAAAGTCTAACCCTTATTTTGCTAAGTGCTGCAGATCTGTTTTCCTGTGCCTGCAGCATGATAGCTCTAATGCCTCTAGTGCTGCTCGTAGTCAGGCTGGGCAACTGCAGAGTGCCATTAACAAGGTCCTTGGAACTTTCATTGCTTTTAATGTGAGGGCTGTCCAGCTGTGAAGTTTAGGGTTATCCTGTTGCCCTTGTTCACTGGACAGTACGAATCTGTAGCTGAGCTCAGAATTTCAAATACGTCAGAGAAATGGCAGTTTAGAAAAATGGACAGAAGGATAAAAGAAGTTCTCTTTTCCAGTCTCCTCTTTCTCCTAACCACTTTGGGTTAGAAGGGTTCACTGAAGTCACTTTGACCTGTTGCCAGAAATCATGTAGTCAGTGTGTAGTTTAGAAGGGTCCACTGACTGAAAATGGTCTGTATGTTGCCCCATACCGTGAGTTTTGGGAAGAATTTGTGACCCTGTAACAAGTATAAGATTGAACAAAAGAGCAAAATGCATGACAGTAATGTGTGATAGGAAGCAATTGGGAGAAATCAAGGACATTGCTTATGTCATAGGTTCCTGTGCTAGCCAAGTGTTTGTTAATCTCCTATATGATTCTAAGAACTGGGCTCAAGCTGCAGAAAAGGACCAGCTAACTTCTCCCATCGTGGCCTCTAAATACTTGATATGGGGGAGAACTGCCTGTCTGACTGCAAATCTGGCTGCTGGTTTGGCTGCGAGTGTGGGACCGTGACAAGATAACAGGCAACTGAGAGTTTAATTCCATTAGAAGCCAGCCCCACTTCACTTCTTGTCCCTAACTGTGGCTGATCTCCAGTGCTTAGAGCAAGTGACAGAAACCCTTAGATGCCAGAAATATGCATCAAGTGGTGAAAGAAAATTCTTGTCCTTTACAGGTGACTCTCAGAAACCCTTATGGCATAAGAGAAATACAGTAGAAGTCCAGGGCTAACCAAATATACCAAAACATCTAATAAAAGTAAATGCCTAATAAAATAATCTAGAATACCTCATAAAAATCAATATCTAATAAAACATACCAAATACCTAATTAAAAATAAATGCCAAGATAAAAAATAGTTTATGATGTCAATTTTTGCCTGCCTCTGACTGGAGCAGGGAGCTAAAGTGGTCTGACTCCTTATGATGCAAACCTTAGACTAGTACAAAAAATACTTGCTAAACCAGAACCTAGAGATACATTCACAGCAAGGCTGACAGTGGGGCTAGTACCTAACCTCAGTTGCTGATATAGGGTTTTATTTTTGGAAATAATCTGTCCGAATCTAATAAATGTAATCCTAGTAACTGTGGTCTGTGAGGCTTTGGTAGATGGTCCAAACCTTTTCTGCAAGGTTCTAGGGTTTAAGATGGGCCATTCTTCCAAAAAGAAGGACTACTGATTTCTTCCAACAGTTTGTCGGGTTCTGGTAAACTCTTTCACCAAAGATAGATTAAAGAGGAAGCACAGGATGAGCATATCAAAAATATGCCTTGCTTCAGCTAGCTTTATTCACAGATTGATGCTATCACTGTTTGGTTATGGTTGGGTTTTTTTTTAGGCTTGAGCAAGCATTTACGAGGGGGTGGAAGGTACAGATGAGTATAATGCTAAAAAGAATAGAGCATGAGGGCTGGGGGATGAGATTATAGGCATGTTGTGTGGGGGCCAGGATTAGGACAGATGGTGTCAAGCATTGTGAGAAGGAAGAAGCACAGGTGAGTTGGGGGTTTGTGAGAGTGACATAGAAGGACAATGGAAGGTATGATGCACAAGAGAGGTTAAGATGTGAGTTTGATACACCAGAACCAGCTTAGAGATTTTGCTGTACTGATACTTTCTTCATCTTCATCTCAGCCACAGACTGGTGAACTTTAACACAACTAGCACCGTTTCTGATAGTTCTGCTGGTTGAGGCTGCTGCAGATCTGGCTGTGCAATCACTAGATGGGCAGCTGTCAGTTCGGTTGGTTTTTAGCCATGCAGGCAGTGCCTCTTTTGAAACTAAATTGGCACAGCTAGTGCTATCAGCACTTGGGACTGTAGACTTTGGGGCTTTTCAGTCTTTTATTGCAATTGTCTTGTTGATGTATGCTGGTTACCTTTTGTTAATCTTTTCTTCACACTTGCGAGGAAACAGCAGAAACTGCTCTGTTGTGCTAAGAATTGATCCAGATGTAGCTGTTAATTAAATGAAATATTCTGAGGGGTTACCAACCCAAATGATAGCTTTGCATCGTTGTTTTTGATGTTGGATTGTATGTGTTTAACTTCCGAGATGATTCCTGACTGAGAAAAAATATAAATGCCCCAGCAATGTGGGTATTTTCCACCTTGTCATGCTGTGTTGAGAGCTTGTATCACCATGACAAGGCTTATTAGATTAGTCAGTATTCCATTTCTCTTGATTTCCTCTGTCTGCCGCCTTTCTGATACTCTAAAGGTTGTATGGATGTTCTTGAAGTTTTCTAATATAACTTGTACGCAGGAAAGAATTACTGCAAAAAGATGTTTCTTAAAAACTGTGTCCAGTGCTAGCTGCAATCAGCTTTACTCGGGGATAAGATGTGCTGTTTCCATGGCAGGAAAATTGTCGTGTCACCAGGACACATAATTTTAAGGAATTCCTTCCTCCCTTTGTCTAGGGATGAGGAAGAAAGATTGTAGTTCTAGTTTGTAGCCTTCTCTTTCCTTACAAAACTGACACCAACCCTGAGGAGCAGCTCCCTCTACAGTCGCCGAATGAAACTCAAAGTTGGGTCACTGCGACTCTCCCGTGCTCTGTCCCGTCCCGTCGCTTCCGGCTGGACAACGGGGTTCGGGGTCTCTGCAGAGATCTTCTTTCCCGAATCTCTCCTGTTGCTTCCCGTATTGAAGTGCATATGGATGCTTTAAGTTGGTTTGCTAGGAGAAACGTTTGAAATGCAAAATGGTGCCTGGAATACCATTAGGGTTGGACTCTTTTAATAGCAAATAAAATAAATAAGCAAAAATAACAAATAAAATTAGCCCCTTTGGGAAGGGGAAATAGAAGCAGCAAATAAAGGCAGGTCTGTGAGGACTGGCTGGACTTTGTTTAAGTAATACCTCAGATTTGTGAAAGAATAACAGTAAAATGGTGACGGCTAATGTTGAAACTGTAAGTAAAAAAGTCAAAAAAATATCTTTAGCCAGTACAGTTCAGTCCTGTGAAGCTAAATTTTTATTATAAAAAGATTTTCAGACTTGTCTCAGTACATTGCAGCTATTTACATATATTTGATTAACATTTTAAAGCAGATTCCTTAGTGTCTTTTTTAGTTAATGTGAGCTTTAATTTGTATTTTTAGACTGCTTTTTCTCAACTCTTCATTTTTAGCCTTGTTTGTACACCCAGCTGTTATAGGATTTAATATGCATCTTTCTCAGATGGCTGCCTTTTCTCTGTAGGAGTATAGACACGCTTTATAAATTGATTTTCAAATATGATAATTTGATGGATCAAATTGATGGGACCAGGACTAAAGGAATGCTTTACAAAAGCATTCACATTTTCAAGGCCAGGTTGGACAGAGGGGCTTGAAGCAACCTGGTCTAGTGGAAGGGGTACCTGCCTGGGGGAGGGGGGGTGCCTGTGGTAGGGGGTTGGAACTGGATCAGCTATAAGGTCCCTTCCAACCCAAACCAGGCTGGGATTCTATGGTTTGTTCTTTATTAAGTCCTGATCACACCTGTATAGTTAACATGCAGGTTTTTCTTCTAAGTTTTCCCATCTCAGATGTCTGAAGAAATATTAATATTTGACCTTTTAAGGCACAATTGGTGGGCTTTAATATGCTTGTTTGCTAATATCAAACCAGTGTTTCCTAATGACTGTTTAAAGTGTTGGTACTGAAGATCTACTTTGATATAGACAGGTTGCTGCAGCATTTTCATAAAGCCCCAGGTATCTTTCGCTTTTGTGACTATCCTGCTTATCTCTTTGAATTAAGGAGTAGATTTTTCTCAGAAAATGGTGGTGATGGAATCAAACTTTTCCTTGGTGTTGAGAGAGACTGTGCTGCTGTGTGTGGGTGTATGGCTATATGCAGAGAGCTGCTCAAAGCTCATTTCTCTCCATGGGGATAACTGGCTGCATACCAAACTGTGGCCAGGAGAAGCAGAAAGCAATGTGTGGGCAGACTGTATGATCTTTTATTAGCACCTTCATTCTACTTCTGCATTTTCATCTATCAGTTAACACTGGTTCCATCACATCATTAACTGCTTAGGTTTCTCATTTGAATCATTTTATGCGAGGGAGAATGTGATATATTTTTTTTTAATTATGTTTTGATGTGTGTACTTAATTTTTTTGGTTGCAAATTACAGATTTAAGACTGCAAAACACTAAAAATATGCTCCAAAACATTGAGTGACTGCCTATCCTTTCATAGAATGAATTTAGACTAACAGCAATGGTAAACTTCTTAACTGTTGAGTCCCAATTAGAAAGCTTAAGAACATGTAAATATTGCCCCAGGTTTCTGGAGTCAGATTGTTTTGAGTAGGACAGTTAAGTTGTGTCTCATGGAAAAAAATTACTTGTAAGTGGAACTCTGATATTCTGCGGTGTGACTAATCATATTGATATTGATTGAGTTCCTAGGGATTGTATGAATTGGGTTAGGAAAGTTTCAATTTTGATTCCCAGAAGGTAACTAAGGATATTAAATTCTTCCTGTGGTGCCGATTACGACAAGTTAAAGTTTTTAGGTCTTTTGTACTTTGATGATGATTTTAAAGCTTGTTTAAAAATAAAGTACAAAGACAAAAGCAATTATCTGTAAATGTGGTATCATTCCAAATAGTTACATTGACTTTATGCTTTGTTTTTGTTGCACTTACAAATCTATGCAAATTATGCAAAAAATGTTGCTGTGATCTGTTGTTTTGCACTTTGACATAAAAGTCACCGCTGGGAAATATTAATATTCTAACTCGAAGTACACATGGATTATCTAATAAACTTAACCAGGGGAAGTTTAGGTTAGATATAAGGAAGAAATTCTTTACTGTGAGAGTGGTGAGACACTGCACTGGCACAGGTCGCCCAAAGAAGTGATAAATGCTCCATCCCTGACAGTGTTCAAGGCCAGGTTGGACAGAGCCTTGGTCTGGTGGAAGAAGTCCCTGCCCATGGCAGGGAGGTTGGAACTAGATGATCTTAAGGTCCTTTCCAACCCAAATCATTCTGTGATTCTATGAAATACTGTTATCAGGTTTTATGGTATGTTTGATCTGAAATGAGGGCTGTTACTCTGTGATTGCGACACCTTTCTTTTATCCTGGTATAAGAATGGCTTTACCAAGGCTGCATAAATGCAGATTTCTGTACCTTTTGCCTGTATTCATGTGCTGTTTGGCTTTGCTCTTTTAGATCTGTTTTTTCAAGTGTGGATTCTCCAGCCAAGGTCAGCTCCATGGAAAACAAACTTCTTCTCAAGAGCAAAGAACTCCAAGACGTCCAGGACAAGTGTTACAAGGTATTTATTCATGCGATTGGCCATCTCCATTGCTCCAGGAATCTGCAACCACTGTATGTCCAGGGATCTGTCAGATGCTGCTGATCATCCAGACTCGTGGTGGGCAAAGTGCTTTTCCTTCAGTGAGGTGGCTTCCTGTCCAATACAAAGGGAAATGAATTTAGGCCATGCTGTTGCTCTAGATGCTTTTATCTTAACAAGAAGTGGCTCTGGATTTTAAACAGTCCTTTTCTCAGCGTGACACAGACGACTGCTTCTTCCTGCAGGCCGTGCCTCTTCGTCATACGCACAATTACAGCAGTACTGTTCTGAGGTTCTCTTCCTAACTCATCAGCTTCTACTTACATAACTGTTGTCACATCACTGGTTATGGTGAACATCTTATAACAGTTGCTGTGCTCCAATAAAGGGAACCCAGTGGAGTCTTTTAAAACTTACTGCTTGTACGAGACTTTTATGAGAGTTTGTTTACTTTTCTGCCTGCTCTGTTCTGGATTTGACCATTTACTCCTGACAAGGAGATGGGGGGAAACCATCTTCTGGTCCAGCATGGATTTGGGATAAGGTTAAAGTGACCCATCTCTGCAAGTCAGGTGAAAAATGATTGTGTCTTCTTTGCTAACTGGGGTTCGAAGAACGACTGAATATGAACAAGCAGCTTGAATGAATGGGGTGACTTAGACTTACTACTTGTCCTTAAGAAGAACTGTGCATTCCTGGAGCAGAGACAATGGTATTGGAATTTAAACACCATTTGGAGAAGCATAGCTAGCAGTCTCTTGGAGACTAAATTCCTTACAAACAGAGCTCTGAAAGTAGCAGTTAACAAAGCTTTTGAAGCCCCCTTTGTAACCTCTTGATATTTATTGCAGATGGAGCAGGAAATGACGCGGTTGCACCGGAGAGTGTCAGAGGTGGAGGCTGTACTTAGCCAAAAGGAGGTGGAACTGAAAGCCTCTGAGACCCAGCGATCCCTCCTGGAGCAGGACCTGGCCACCTATATCACAGAATGCAGTGTGAGCCCTTACACCAGTCCTTTCAGCTCTGAAGGCCTGATATCTGGTGGTCTTTGCCTTTCTCTTCCCTCATGGTTTCAGTGGGGTACTTGATGGAGAGAAAATGATATGTGAGAGGATATCTGTTGAACATGGAGCCCTGAATTTGTTTGCAGAGGCTTGTTTGATATTTGTATTCAAACTTTGCTTCATGGTCATGTGCTTAGAACATACAGGAATAACTACTGTCCTGGTCTTGCTGAAACTGTCTGTGATGTTTGTCTAACTGGCTGTGCTGGAACATGCTTGGGTTTGAATTCTTGCGGGTTTCTTAGCCAGAAGAGGATGTGGCCTAATCAGTGACAGGAATTTTCAAGGACAAATAAGAGGATTAGTGGTGTTGCTTCTATCTGTGGTATTGAGTTCAGACCGATCCAGTTTCCCAGCACAATGTCAGGGCTGATGCTAGGACAGGTGCTGTTGTTCACGTAGAATATAAAAATGAGGCTGTAAAACCATGTCCTCAAAGATCATTTGGCATTTTTCATGGGAGCTGGAATGTCTGCCTACTTGTCCTGGCAAGATTCCAGTGAGGATATTTTCATTCTAGTTAATAGTCAATGTGTTTTGAGTTGGATATAACATTATGTTTCCTCTCTTGTATGAACAAAAATCCAGATAATACTTTTGTTTCTGAGAACTGAAAAGCATTTCTGATGGGTTGATTTGTTGGGAAGCAGATCTTAAAATGGACTGAGTGATCTTCCAAATGCTACTAGGTAAAGAATAGAATTCAGTTTGTATCTTTCTGTTGAAGAATTACACACAGCTGATAGGAGGACCACTGCTCTGTCAAAAATATGCAGGTAGTAAGTGTGGTGAGATGTAGAAGCAGTTCTCTGTTCTTTGTAGAATGTTAACAATGATTAAAGGATTTAATTTACTTAACAGCAACAAGGAAAATGGTAGTAACATGAAGGATTGTATCTAGGTTGCGAATTAATAGTGCTAGATAAAATGTAGATAAATGTTGTCAATAATGGATGCCTTTTGTTTTTTGTTTGTTTTGTTTTTTTGTCTCTAAACCTGATGTGAGGAAGTAGAGATTTGAACTAAGATTGAAGTGTAGTAAGCAGCATTTGTAAAATGGGCTGCAGATGTAGCACTGGCCATGGATTTCTTTAGGGTTCCATCACTGTGGCCTCCTTTTTTTTTTTGGTGCCTCCCTGCAGTCAAGGAGGCATTTGTGTAGCTAAAGATCTTTTTCTACAGCCATCTGAAAAAACAAAGGCTATGTATTGAACATTTTGCTTTCTGCAGAGCTTAAAGCGAAGCCTGGAGCAGGCACGGATGGAAGTGTCTCAGGAAGATGATAAGGCACTGCAGCTACTTCATGATATCAGAGAGCAGAGCCGAAAACTGCAAGAGATCAAGGAACAGGTATACCTGCTTCTGCGGGGAGCAGGGTGGCTATCTGCAGATAGGCATTCTTGGCATATTGTAGCTCTGTTGCCAGGATTACGTTTTATGTTGATAGGCTGTGATGATTTCCAGTCTGTGTGTTTTCACATGGTTTCTTAAACAAAATGAGGAGGAACAAAATACACACTTGTGCCTATTGCAAGTAAGCACAAACTCCAAACTTCAAGTTTTTCTTTTCCTCATCCTCAAAGTACTTTGTCTATAAAACCAGCTGAGGAGAAAGCTGCCATGCTTTAGTAATATGCTGCATTGGAAATGAACTATCCATTTTAAAGGTTCAAGCTATACAGATTTTACAAGTTACTGAATCTTTACCTTGGGGAGAACTGGGCAATCCTTAATTTTATGGTGGGATTTTTTTCTTCTTTCTTATCTGGCCATTTAAAATCCTCTAATAGTCTTTCAATATAGAATGTGTGATGCCTAATTTAATCTATTTGCAAAGTAGATGTTCATAATTTTTCACCACCAGAATAATGTTGAAAATTCACTAAAGCAGGCAATTGTTCATAAGAAAAAAACAATATTGCAATTAAATGAAAATATGGTGACAAATGTGGACATTTTAGGATGTAAAATCCTGTCTATAAGACAGAACCCATTCAGTTTTATGAATTACTAGCAACATATTGTTGAGAAAAAGAAATTGAAATTTGCTATGGCATTCAAACAGTTATTTGCAATTATCTGTTGTTTTTCATCTTCAAAGCACTTGACAAATATTAACTGACTAATTTCATAGTGTTTGAGACAAGAAAACCCAGAAACCTTGGTAATAATTCTCTAGACATGAGCAGCTCTTATGTAAAAAGTAATGAAATGCAAAAACAACTCTCTGGATGTAGTAGGCCTCCATAGACTTCTACAGCATTCTCCCGTTTTATGTAATACGAGGGATCTAAAGCTCATTAATCTGTGTTCTGGTGCTTTGGTAGTGAAATTGCTTTAAATATTGAAATGTGGAACATTTTTGGTGAAGATAAATACCAATAGATTCTTAGGCAGTACAGACACATGGAACAGAGGAAAAATAATGCAAGTAGTTTTTAATCACGTATTTTGGCCCAGAATTTCTTAACTTGGCTTGCGAAGGTTTACGATGAGGTGAAAATGCTGCTTAGGTCAATGAACGAATCTGCATTTGCATGACTGGGGTGGTCTTCTGAGCCACTTGAAACCCACGTCCAGGAACACTGCAACAAAATAGGCAGAGATGTTTTTGCTGACTCATGCCAGGAGGTGGATCTTAACCATTAAAGACTTGGATTGTTTTTTGAAGTCAAAGGGAACTGGGAGGTGAGATGGAAGAGTCCATTAGAGTATTACTGTTGAAAACATGAAGCTTGGGAAAGAATGAGTAAAACTAACAGCAAACCAGAATCTTCAAAACCCAATAATGAGGCATTTGGTATTTTTAGGGCAAGACTGTAGGTTCACCTTAATCCCAGGTACTTGAATAGAAAAGTGTGGTGGGTTTGTGGACTTTTTTTGTGGTTTGTGGGCTTTTTTTGTGGTTTTTTTTGTTTGTCTGTTTTGTTTGGGGGTGTGTGTTCATTTTCTGTTTGATTTGGGTTTGATTTTTTTTTTTTAACTAAATCTTTTATTTGATAGTTACTTGATGAAGACCTGTATGAATGGATGAACTTGCAACAAACCAGAACCTCTATTTTTTTGAAAGGCCTGCCCATTTGTATGTCTTTTGCGTCAGGTGTATGCCCTGAGCTTTGCCTGTCCATTAATATGCACTTAAATTCATCCTGATAGATTTTAAACTATGCCCAATGCATAGGCAAGAGGTATTTTTCTGTCACCTTGGGTGATGTGGCCTGTTCCTCTGACCTGAGCATGAGATTCATTCAAAGATAGTCTTGCAAATGTGAAGAAACAAAAACCCCTGAAATATTACTAAATATCTCATCTTCTTCCTTCTTTTCTTCCTCTCAATTCTCCTCCCTTCCCAAACACTCATTTTCACAGTGGCAACTGTAGTCATACCTATAATTCTTTGGTCAAGTGTTTGCTGACATAAAAGATGTGTATTTTAGAAAGTCTTGACAAATTATGATTTCTGGGCAGAACATGTATTCCTTCAAAGCACTCTGCCTTTTTTTATTCGCAAATGTATTTGCATGAAATGAATATTTGAGTTAATTTATGGTCACTTGTTATAAAAAGGCTCTAATTCTTTCCAGCAAGAAAATACCATCAGCCATAGAGAGAATAACTGGAAAGAGTAGGTCCCCTGTCTGTCTTACAAACTGGAGAACCTATTTGGGGATTATGAACCAAAGAGCCATTCTGCCATGCTCCCCATAGTAAAGCAATCTGTTAAATCTCTACATGAGCTCTTCATGTTGCTAAAGAATCACACCTGATATTAGGGTCAGGGTTGCGGCAATCACTTGTCTAACTAAAGACAGCTGGCTGTCTGGAAGGAGTGGTGCAAACCTGATTTTGTCATGAGACAGTTACTCTTTTGAATAGGGAGGTAGTCAGGCATATTGTAAGATATTAAAATGGAAAGAAGGATAGACTCCCCCACTGTCAGTCCTTCATAATCTTTTTTCCTAGCTCTTGATGTGCATGTTTTATGCTTGTTCCTTCATAAAAAAGATTTCTTTCTTTGTTCATTTGATTGGGGTTTTGGTTTTTGGTTTTGGTTGTTGTTTTATTTTTTGCTTTAGAATAATTTTATACAATGTGTTCTTACAGGACTTAGTAAGTGCAAAATAAACATAATTAAAACCTGTTTTTCCAGTGAAGATATGAGAAGCCATCTCATGAGCTTGTCTCAGTTTGAGTGCTATGTCTCATTGAGACAGTCAATTCAGTTGTTCTTTTCTGCTCCCACCTTCCCTATCCAAATGCCCTCTCTTGTAGTGTCCTGCATGGGGAACCATCATTTTTGCCTATATAAGCAAATATCTTCTATGGGCAATGTGAATTTTAGACAGTTTTTCTAAGTTACTATTTGATTTTAGGTTGTCTCCCATCCAGAGCAATAATGATCCTTTTATCAAGAGAAAATAACTGAAGACTAGAAGCCACAGTGTGCTACCCCTCTGCTTCTCCTTCCCTTTTACCCAAGCTGTGCAGATCTGTGGCAATTGTCATGTTATCAGCCTGAGAAAAATATATCTTGGAGGAGCACCTGAGCATTTAGTAGAAACTTCAACTCAAAGGCACATTTCTGTTTCAGAAATTAGAAATGTAATTTTTATAATTTGTATGTGGATGTATGCATGTGTTTCTGCAGTGCAGCCACTCTCAGAAAGTCAGTGTTTTGACATTATGGGGTAATGACTTAAAAATGGCACAACTCAAACCAGAATACAATAGATAAGTTGTTTTATTTAGCTCTTACTGTTTTATTTTGTACTTTACTTTTCTTTCACATATTCTTAAATGTGCCCCTTGCCTGCAATCAGTATTCTGGGATCTGGTGCCTCAAGTATTTCCCTTATTGCCTCTAAAATCTAATACCTTTTCCTTCACTTTCACAACAACTGCAGGAATACCAAGCTCAAGTAGAAGAAATGAGGTTGATGATGAATCAATTAGAAGAGGACCTTATTTCAGCTCGCAGACGTAGTGATCTTTACGAATCGGAATTAAGAGAGTCCCGACTGGCAGCTGAAGAATTCAAACGTAAAGCTACAGAATGTCACAACAAACTGCAAAAGGTAGTTTAGGTTTCATGGCGGGGTGTGTGTCCCCTCCAAAGATCAAGTGGTTTCTACAACTAATACAAAATGTCTTTCAATTGTAGCCTTGAAATAATGTCGTTTATACCTTGTGTAACTGCTTGTGTTTAAATCGCATGAGGTGATGATTCTATAGGAGGCCAGCGTATTACAACCTTTCCTGAGACTATTATATGTTTTATACTTAAGTTACAGGTTAAAGATCAAGGCAAAAATGAAGCAGGAGAGTTGTATTCCAAATTGGAGAAGGTATGTTACTTCAGTGTCCTGGAATCTGCTTCCTGGGTCTTTCATATTAATGCACAGAAACTAAGAGTGTCTTAGGCTAGTCAGTGCCATGCACAGCCTCACATCCCTCTGATGTTTTTGGTTTTATTTTATTTTATTTTATGTTATTTTATTTTATTATCTTTGTGTGATTCACTGTTCTGATTTGATGTAAAGCTGTGTCTGGATATCCTGTTCTTAATGGGTTGTGTTCAGAAACTAGTGCAGTCTGAGTTTGCAGTTAGGTTAGTGATACATAAGGGTTTTCTTTATAAATAAAAATAACAAATGAAAAATAAAAAGAATCCTGAGTGTTCTTACACTGAACAAGCTACTTGGTGACCAAAATACAGGATCAGCCAGAAGTTAGTATAATGGGAATAGACTTGCCAAGTAGCATTTTGGTGTGTTGGAATTTATAAGGAGAAACAAAACTTTTTTGGGAAGTGAATTAAAATAAATATGGTATCAGAAGTAGAGAGCATGTTTTCCTTTTTGGATTTATGACACTCTTTTCCCCCATCTTTTTATTGAACTGTAGATCAATACAGAACAGCAGGCCAAAATCCAGGAGCTACAGGAAAAGCTGACAAAGGTAATGTCTGATTGGTGAAAGTGCATTTTTCCACAAGATTTTCCAGTGAAACCTTAATGCAGAGGAGGGATCCACTTTGTTTTATCCTCAAAAATAGAATTAGTCATAGCATGGGGGATGTTAAGGAAAAGGGGGTGGGAACTGGTATCTGAAAGCATTGGTGTTTTCTGTATGCTTTTGGCTCTTGAGACATGTCAACATGAAGCTGAGTCAGAACTAGAGTAGTGTAGAGAAATTCTAATGTAAAAGGCCAGTTTGGGTATCCTGTATGCAAAGACTGGTCCCTGGCTTCTGAAAAGAAGGTTCACATGTTTTTAGCTCACCAGTAAAATACATGTTGGACTTGGTTTAGTCTGCCAGTATACTGTTTTAATTGCAAAATCACCTTCCATTCAGTTATTCACAGTAAAATTGGTGAATGATAAGGATTCCCAACAGAATTAAAATCCCTTATCAATGTAAGCTGAAGGAAGTATCCACTGTCTGATGCTTGCAGTTGTGGTCAGTCTGTCACTTAAGGTGGCACTGTATGAACAGTGGGGGAACTTCTGTTCTTGGGATATTTCAGCAGAGAAGAAATAATAATCGTTATAATTCACTGAACTTTTCAAACTTGGCACCTGGTGAGAGAGAGCTTGTTCAAGGTTTAGTGATCTAGAATATGAATATGAGGCCAAAACTATGTAGAAACAGTGCTTCTAATATTTCAAAACAGTCATATTTTAATCCCCTCTCCTTTCCTCCTTTCATTAATTCTACCTAAGGCAAACAGGTTATCCTCCTAGTGTTTTAGTAAGAGTATTTTGTGAGTACTTCCCAAGAACTTCCACTGAATTTGGGAGTAGACTTTCAGTATAAAGAGACAATTAGAAACTTGCAGTACAGCAAGACAAACATATATATCTCTTGGATTTTCATGGGTTTTTTGTAAAACAGAAAAGAATTACATAACCGAAGTTAGAATTTGGGTTGCTACATGCATTTATAGGTTGTCTTAATTTTAGGCTGCTAGGCCAAAGTTCTGTAGCAGTTTTATTCAGAATGTTGACCACCTCAAGGTTAGGAGCTTTTCACAGACAAGTTTTTTTGTGTGTGTTTTTCTTATAATACCTTCCCCACCTCTCATTGAACCTTCAGGCTGTGAAAGCCAGCTCAGAGGCAACTGAACTTCTTCAGAATATCCGCCAAGCAAAGGAGAGAGCTGAGAAGGAGTTAGAGAAACTACAGAATCGGGAAGATTCAAATGAAAGCATGAAGAAGAAATTGCTTGAAGCGGAGGTGAGTGCAGAATGTCTATCTAGAGTAAAGTAGCTATTGGGGTGTGTCTCAGTTTAGGAACCCTCATCTGGATGACTGTAAACCTTCTGTATTCCTGTAGTAACTATTCATGCAAAAATGATGTTAGACATTAATCCAGTTTTAATTAAAAAGCTTACATTTCTTTGAAGAAAACTGAGAGGCTTTTTGTTTTCAGCGAGGAGTCAATAAAGATGTGGTTAACATAAGGGATTTGAGGCATGATGAGGATTTCAAACCTAAAAGACAACCATATAGTGACTGCTTCAGCTGACTTCTAGAAACTACTCACTGCTTTGTGGTAATGCAGGGTTGGTTAGTCTAAATGCAGTTAATAATCGCTCTACAGGAACGGCGCCATTCTCTGGAGAATCAAGTGAAGAGATTAGAGACCGTGGAACGAAGAGAAAACCGTCTCAAGGAAGATATTCAAACTAAATCTCAACAGATTCAGCAGATGGCAGAAAAAATTCTGGTGAGCAGAGGTGAAAATGAAAGATGAAGGGTAAGAGTTTGTAAGAAAGGGGTAGGAAAGGAACAGAAGACAGAATTGCACTGAATAATGTGGAAATTGTTGAATGAAAGGATTTGTTTCTTATACCAGTCATACCGGAGAAAGCTTCAGCACTGAAATTACATTTGCACCTTTAGTTACAAACTCACTCCTGTACCTGTAGTCTTAATACTGCTTGAAACTGCTAGTTTTCTCAGTGGGAGCACTTTTATGTCAACGTAGTCATATTTAAATAAATTACCTAATGATTGTTTCAGAAGTAAAACATTCTCAGGACAGGGTGCTGCACCAATAAAAACGTTGATTATCTAGCTTTTAAACTAAATTGCAAAGGAATTTAGAGGTCAGATCTACTTGAAATGCTTACATCTTGAAGCAGAGAGAAATTAGTCATCTAAACTGTTCGTCTCCAGAGATAATATTTGTCAGGAATCCATTTTCACCCACATGCCTACTCTGTTGGCAATTTCTTGTTTCTCTTCTTGTTAAACTTATTAAACCTTCAGAGCAAGTTGGTTCGTCAGTCTACAGTGAACCAAGCAGAGGGTGTTTTGAATACTTTTACTTCCCTGGGACAGGAAGTATAATTTTATAATGGAATAATTAAATTAATATTGTGTTTCTCATGAGCTCTTTTTTGTGTTGCCAATACGACAAGGAAAAAAAGATTTGATTTTACTGGTAGCAGTCCTGAGCGTAGACACACCTGAGGAAAGCCAAAATACAATATGTATCTATGTATGTATATATAGAGAGAGATATACATATAGATAAATATAAAAACTTATATAAATAATTATATTTGGAGCCAGCAGATGACCCATACTTGTTCTGGGTAATAGCTGCATATGTGGATTTTACCATCAGAATGTCTGAGTGCTCTCAAGAAAAGGTAGCATCAGTTCCTTAGTAGTGGTGTTTCTTTCAAGTTGTTTTGATAACATGAATGCATGGTAAGTGGGAGACTGGTTTTACTGGGCACAGAGCCAACTTTATGTTTAGAAATAGTGTAAAACTTTGAATTGTTTCATAAGCCTCTTGTGTATATCTGTGGCTTGTTCCTTGGTTGTGATTACTTTCTCTGTGGAGGAAAAACTGGAAGGGAAGGCAGAAATATCAACTAATTGTTTTACACTGGGGGATATGTTTAGCTCTTCTTATAGATAGTTTCCATGGAGTTCTGACAGAATGTTGGAAACACACAAAAGTATTTTATAAGAAAGTCAAATAGGCGTTGAAGAAATAATCCTACAGAGTCCTTCCTAGTCCCTTGCAGCTCTGCTCTGGGAGCACAGGGTAATAGTTTTCTTTTTGTTTTCTCTTCTACCCTGTTTGTTCCCTCAAGTTGTTCTCTTCAAACACTTTTGATTTTTCCTGGTATGGAAAGTACAGAAAGAACGGAAGGGAGGTGAAGATACAGACTTGCATAGAATAAGGTAGAAATTCATAACAAGTAAGAAACAAGTTAGAGAAGATACTTAACTACTGCTCAAAAGTGTAGACAGTTGTTATGGTGCTAATAACAAAGCTAGTGCTACATCGAGAATAGTAAGTGGTAACTGGAATGGGTAAGAGATTACCTTTTTAAACCCATAGTGGCTGCTAAGTGCCACTGCAGAAATTGGTGAAGCTTCTGCTACAATATGAGCAGTCTGATGCTGGTAGCTTTGAAGCTGCTGCTGATCTGGTTCTCTGATTCTCTGCCAGGACCTGAAACGTGTGGGCTTCTGGGGGAGGTGAGTTGTCCCTCTTGTTGCTGGGAGACATATTTCAATTGCAAAAAGCAGCAATCTCCATTCCTTGCAGAAGTGTTGGGTACCAGGCACTGTAGATGACCTACTTTTAGTGAACCTCGTCTTTGATTCTCACTTCTGGAAAAAGAAGTCTATTGCAGTTAGTGGATCAAAAAAGTCTTTGTATGTTTTCAAGATGAGGAAGATCAGAAAAGAGAATATGAAAAGAGCTAAAGTAGAAGTATCAGGAAATTTTCCTGTGCTATGCAGTAACGAAGGCAGACAGGAGGGATGCATCCCCAGACCTGAACTGGTGTATGCAAGAATCAACCCAGCGGTAGTGAATGCCAGACCTGGATCGGCCTCTTGGTTTTATGGAAATTGTTGGAATGACAAGTAGGATGATGAATGAGCAGAAAGTTCTAAGCTCAACTTTTGTGAGGTGTTCTGTTGAAAGGTGATTGTAGATATATCCTGAATAATACAGTCAGGCAGCAGCAGAAGCTTACTTCTGAGATACAATATCATTTGAGTCCTTGTGGTGCAAGGCACAAACTGTCTGATGTGAAGGGATTAAAACCATTCTGATATGTTCTACCATACATATTGCATTCTGCACTTTTCATTTTCCAAGCAATTCATAAATAGTTATTCTGACAACATTTGTCTGAGGAATATAGCAAAGTAAATACTATTCCCACTCTATGAATGTAGAATGAAAAGCACAGACAGCAATGCCCCATTATTGAGGTCTTCTGTGAGAAAACAAGTGAGAGACCTTGTTAAAAATAGATCTGAACTTCCTGTTATTGCCGCTGCAGCTATAAAGTGTTTATAACTGCATGTTTTCACAAAATGTCCTTGGCCCATCTTTGGGAATATTTTACTGAGAAATAAAGATGCTTTCCATGGAAGTAGAAATGTTTGTCTACCAGTGTACCTGCTGTACTGTAGATGGGTCAGCAGCAAGATGCAAAGCTTAAAACTGCAACTCTCGCTGTTCTTTCACTATAGCAGCCCTGGTCTTGGGATTTTTGGAGTGTGAAGCCTTAAAAAAGAGAATGAATTAATGTTTGATACCTATGTAACATGTACACCCAGCACCTACTATTTCTTTGTGTCTGAATATGAATGTGTGCTGCTTTTAGGAGCTGGAAGAAAAACATCGTGAGGCTCAGATCGCAGCACAACATCTGGAGTTGCAGCTGAAACAGAAGGAACAATTCTATGAGGAAAAACTCAAAGTAAAAATATCTTCTTATCTTCCTACAAGCTTCTGTGGGTAGAATAAGTTCAGGGAAAAACAGTTGCCTTTAGGCTCTGATTGCTTTGTCTTATGCTTATGTCTATGCCTTATGCTTATGCTTCTGCCTTCTTGCTTACCACTATTGAAATGTTCAGAGCTTAATGGAATCTGAGTTTTTTTTTCTAGACCATGCCACTGTACCTTATCTGTCTTTAGCACTGCATTACAACAGATGGCATTTGAAGTCAGAGCTATAGGAAGGCAGTTTTTGATTGTAACTTGACTATTGCTGGCTAAATAATACTTACTTAATGCTACTGGATTTCAAATACCGAAAAAGCTTTCGGTTCGTACTGGTGATTTTCTATGCGTATCCACACAGCCTACCTGCAGGGTTTAAATTCAGCAAATACTAGAGCATTTCTGAAATTCCATTTTCTTGGAACTGTAACATCTGCCAAGAAGCCACAGAAGCCACCCACTTTGTTTTTGTCTTTTCCAGGGTAGCATAAGACTTTAACAAACAGAAATAGAAGCATAGGCACCCCCTAAAATTAGGAGAAACAAACTAGGAAATAGGAGTGCATACACTGGCTAAGAACCTGCAGTATGTCGGCCAGTAAATGCATTTTGTAAGAATCTTTGTTTCTACTAAGTATAATCTGCTTTCAGCAGTCTTTATCTAGTACATTTACCTAGGACTTTAATTCTACATTTCAGCTTAAATGTGAGAGGATGTAGTATTTACAGGAGAGAAGAAATTTCTGTGGGAGAAATATGAAGGGAAGAAAAATAAAAAGAGAAGAAAGAAGGTTTCCTGGCAGACCAGAGCATGTGATAATCAGTAATGAGAGGAGAATGATAGAAAACAGGAAGATCAGAGGTAGATGCTGGAAAGTAGAAGTTTTCCATGAAAACCAGAAAAGGGACTGGAAAAGGAATTAAAAGACAGAGCCAGTGTATTACAGGGACGTATGATACAGGATTTAGTAGGAGGAATCAGGAAGCCAGGTGAAAGAGGTTGAAAGGGATGAAAGAGGACATGGGATGTTTTTAACTGGAACAGTAAAAAATATGCCGTGGTGTCCAGACTTTATGCTTTTGTCTTTGAAAGAAATCGCCTTCAGTTTAACAACTGATTTAAACCTCTGCACGTACACACATAACATGCATTTTCAGAAGAATCTAACAGTTACTTTAGTCCTGTTCCTAATAACAAGTATTCATGCCACAAAAAAGTCTTTTACTTAGGTGTTTCTTTTGGTTTCTCCAACTTGAAGAATTAATGGGGTCTCAGTTGCCTTCTCATGTGTGCTTACAGAACCTACAAATTACTTCTCAGCCATGTAGGTAGGATGGCCAAAGAATGTGCACTTCCTTACTTCCTCTACTATACATAGTAGGGTATAGAGTTGTTCTGTTTTCTTTTGCTTTAGTCTGGAATATTTCTTGAACACAGTTTATATGACTTAATAATTCAAAACCATCTACAGTATCTTCACATCTTCGTAATAATTCCATCATTAAATTCAGTCTTCAGAGAAAACTGAGGGAGTGCACTTTTTTGGAGTTTGCTCCTCCATGGATTTCATGCAGCTGCATCTTGGCTTTAATTTTGCTTGAGATATGATCAGTTGCTTAAAAAAACCTCTGTCTATTTTGATGATTTTCTTTCTGCTTGCCCTTTGCCCAGCGAAACAGATATAATTTAGACAAAAGAAATGTCTTCATTTAGGTGTTGGAAAATCAGATGAAGAAAGATCTTGCAGATAAGGAAGCACTTGAGAATATGCTCAGAAGACATGAAGAAGAAGCGCGTGAGAAATGTAAAGTCCTGGCTGAACAGAAGGCGGTACGTGTAGTTGAATTGGAAATCAAAGCGTCTTAAGAGTAGCTTTCTGAGGCTCTGATTTCAAGCAAGATAATCTTGTTTGAGGTTTTGTAGTGCTGCTGAGCCATTTTGAAAGAAATCCACTGCTTAATATTAATTTTAAAAGACATATTTTTAATTCAAGGTATGTTCAAGTATGTTTTCTTCCAAGAAGCCATGTGACTTGCTGTGTAGCGACCGTTTTGTGCATTGATAATAGAATGGTTGCTTTCTCCTAATATTAAAGCAGTAGAAGGTAGTTGTACATAGCTCCAGTAATTGCACCTCTGGTGCTGTTTTGGGCACTTGATTGGTTTTCTTTTTCTTCTTTTTGTTTCTGGAAAAAGTTCAGACCTCTTTTAAACATTGTTTTTATTAATCCCTTGTGTTGGGCAGTCTCAAAGGCACATTGCTCTATTTCAGATGATTAATGCAATGGATTCGAAGATTCGGTCACTGGAGCAGAGAATAGTGGAACTGTCTGAGGCCAATAAACTCGCCGCAAATAGCAGCCTCTTTACCCAGAGGAACATGTAAGTATAGCAACTGCAATCATACTGGGCACTACTGAGCAGTTCTCAGCAAGATGATCTTAAAGGTCTTTTCCAACCTAAATGATTCTCTGATACTTAATGTAAAAGTGGTTCTTTTCTGCAGGATTTGCTATGCTCTATGCTTGTTTTTCAGTGATGCAAAAATACACTTGTTATTCCAATAGTTGTTGTTCACTGTGTATTTTGTGTTTCCTCAAACATGACTAGGAAAATTGGTTTGTATTTTAATGTTTACTTTGGAGCCTTCCCTAAGGCTGGTGCTTTGTGCAGGTTTACCAACCATGTTAAATGAATACTAATAATTTGAATGTCTAAAATACCTTTGGAGAAGCATATATTTCTCTTTTAAACATACATATTGCTAATAGATTCAGATTTGCTTTCTTGGTTCCTGTGACAGTTACATGATGTTGAAACTGAAAACATTAAACACCTTTCTTTCTTTCTTTCACAAACATTCCATCCTGCCCTGGTGGGTGAGAAGACGAGTAGGAAAGCTAGATTTTTAAGCAGAGAGTTTTTTGCGTGTTTTTTAATTACTGATTGCAAGAGTGGGATATTTTCTTACTGAAATGGGCAGAAGTAATGTGATGTAGGAGATACCCCAGCTTCAGGTTCAGAATGCTGCTTCAGTTAGTTTTGTTCTTTTCCAAGCCCAGATAGTACTTACTCATCTCTCTATTACCTTCTTAGCTTCAGCCTCTCTTTAGTTCTTATCAGTGACTGGTGTAATAGCCAGTTCAGTGGTTTTGGGGTATAATACCGCTCAAAATCATCCGTCATGTTGAATCACTGTGTAATCAGCAATTGTTCTTGTGAATTCTTGTTTATTAAACACAGAGGAAATCTTCTGTGTCAGATCTTTTTGTATGCCTGAGCTTTATTTTGCTTTGGTCCTTATAATGATGTTTTGACTTCATAAATGACTTGAAGGCATTCTACTTCAAGTATAGGAAACAGCATGGATTAATTGATGTGTCTTGCAAAGCAGGCTAAAATAGTATATGCTCTTACAGAGTTAAGAGATTCATCAACTTTGCTGCCTGCAGAAAGGTTTGCAGTGTCCATCAGCTGCTGGAATGTCAAGTAGTGTCTCTGTGGGAAATGGTTGGATAGATTCATCTATAATATTGAATAGGACCAAGCAAGGATGAATTTTGGCAGAGAGCTGCTTCAGTTTTTTCCTTTCCCATGGTGATTATGCCTCCAGATATGTAATGGCTCCAATTTTTGTTGTATTTCAACTGTCTGGCAAGTTATGAGCAGCCAAAGCCTGAGCAGCCAAAAATATTCACAGAAATAACAGAGAAATGTAATTGTGTTGCTTTATGCTCCAGATGACCTCCAGTTAATCACCCAGAAAGTTTGTTGAGGCAGCAAAAGCCTAACTTCAGTCCAAAATAAAACAGACGTGTTGTCTCAACATGTACCTGGGAAGCATACACAAGGTCTAGTGTCACAGTCATTGGTGCTGAACTGAGTGTAAGAACTTAGCTGAGGTAGATGCATCCTCTGAGAGCAGGGCTCCTGCCTGCAGATCCATAGAAAACAAGAAAAAAAACCCTGTAACATTTTAACATATGGCTTAGAATAGAATATTGAGAAGACATATTGTCAACGAATATAATTTTGCAGGATTGGTGGAAGATAGTACAGAAATAACAACATTTTAAGAGAAAATTGCTTTATTATGCATGCAGATAGCTAATGAATTTGTGCTTATTTTGTGAATTGTGGTGGAGAATATGTATAAATCTGTTGTTGGACTGTAATCCACAAAAGCTACAGCTAATCTGAGCATGTTTGAAACGGAGAACTAAAGATTAAACCCTTCGGAGGAGAGGGGAACTCTGCTAGCTTTTGGTCCATCAGGATCTGAGGAAACTAATGATTGTCGGGCTCCTGAGAAGATAGCTCAGTAAACAGCAGGGAGTGAAATAACACCATTTGGCAGTTCTGGCTGGCAATAACCTACAGAGGTGTATTAAAAACAGAGAAAGGTGAAAGGGTGGTTTTCATGTGATGCTCAGAAACGTGAGTCAGAAAACTGAAGTTCTATTATTAGTTTTGTTAAGTCTTCCTATTTGATCTTGGGCAACCCACATAATTTCTCTGGGATAGGATTAATAACAGCTTATCTCACAGTGAACTTCTTAAAATACTAATTCATTAATATATGTAGAGTTTTGTGAGACTTCTAAGTAGAAGCACACAGGCAGAACTTTCCAATGCTTGATAAACCGATTCTAGGAATTGTAAATAATGAAGAAAGACCTTTGTTTCCTTCTTGTTTTTTGTTTTCTTTTTTAAATGTTTTTATGAGGATATCCGTATGGTAGTAATTAATCATTGCCAGATCTCAAAGTTCTTATGAGCGCAAGCAATTGTTTTTGTTTGCTTTGTAGACTAAGACTTTGATCAGAGACAACAAAACTTCACTTTAATGTCAGTCAAGTCCTAGGTCCATTACAACTTAAAAAATACCCAACAAAACAACCTACAACACACTACCCTCTCCCCAACCCCTCAACCATAGGGGTTCTCTTTCCACAAGGAAATACAATGTGTGTAAGCAATTACACTTAGCATCTATCTTTCCTGTACAGAAAGACATGTAACAAGGAATTGGTGAAATCTGAACTGTAGGTTAAATATTGTTGCATATTGCTCTGTGCCCCATTAATTTTTCTGTGCAACTTTCAGACATGGATCTCTGGGGATATGTTGATGAATACACTGGTACATGGATCTCTTGCAGACAGGAATAAAGAGTTGCCTTTATTTTTTATTTTTATTTTTTAGTTGGGATGTAAAATTTAAGCTATAGACTTAACTATTCCACTTTATAGGAAACTTGTAGTATATGCTTCCTTACTTCACCCCAGTGAAAGGACATATGTTAAGGACATTTTGGGTTTGTCACTTGTGCTTTTCTCCTATCAGGAAAGCCCAAGAGGAGATGATTTCAGAGCTTAGGCAGCAGAAGTTCTACTTGGAAACACAGGCTGGAAAGTTAGAGGCCCAGAATCGAAAACTAGAGGAACAATTGGAGAAGATGAGTCACCAGGATCACACCGACAAGAACCGCCTGCTGGAGTTAGAGACAAGGCTGCGAGAGGTGAAAACTTGGGTTTAACCCTTCCAACCAAACTTACTTGAATGCACCCCGTTTTGAGCATTATAGTGAGAACTAGAATTAAGTTGTTTTAGTTCTGCGTGTCATAAAAAATGGTATTTTAAGGTGTAATTAAACCCATCGTTTTAAAATGGCTCATTAGAAAGAGATAAAAGTACGAAGGATTTGTCATTCTTAGATGTAACAAAATCTGAGCCTTTAAATCATCTTGTTTTCTCAGAGCCATATTTATGTTTTGCTCTACAATATCCTTATAAAGCTGTTCAGCAAGAGTGGTTATGGGGTAAAGGGAAAAATCTATGTGCAATGACTAGCATAACCATAGCCTTAGAATCTACAGAACAGAAAGCAAAGGACACAACAGAATTGCTGTAAGAAAATAGCAGACCTGTTGATTCACACACATTTTTCAGAAGTTTTCTGGAAAGGAAACCTAACAGTAATATGAAAATATGATTTTTTAAAGATTTGTGAGCTCTGCTTCAGTTTTAGGTTTGTATCAACTAGTTTGGATCCACTTCAAATCTTCTTTTACCTTCTCCAGTCTCAGTTCACTAATTTTCAGCTAAGACTGAAATCTTGCCTTTAGCTAAGAGGGTTGGACAACCAACACATGTCCTTGTTTGACCAGAAGTTGGTTTGGACCACTGTGAGGTTTCTGGCAGGCTTGTCATGCATCTACAGCACAACAGACAGATTCACTTGGGGTAAAAGACAGCCTGAAGAAGGTGCTATGGTTTGGAATTGATTTTGAGCACTGAGATCTGTTCTGTTGCTGTTCATTTTCATTCATTTCTGGAAATGACATGTTTATCCCTGAGTATGCCTCAAGAAAACCTTCAACTGAAGCCATTCAAATAAACCCAGAGTCAGACGATCCGGTTGGTTTCTTTAAAAATAATCTGAAAGGAAAATGAAATAATGAAAGTCAGTTGCAAAATGTATGTGATGTTTACGTACACGTAAAGATAAGTATTGACGTTTATGCCTAAAGATTCTCAAATAAAGATTCTTAAAGAGTCTCAATTTCAGTGAAGAAAATTCATCACAAACTACTTCAACATTTATGCTTTTTGTATCAGTGTTTGGTATGTGGTATTTGAGTCACAGCTGGAACTATTCTTGTGCCCTTGTTGTTGTTGTTTCAAAATACCAGGTTCTTTTAACCTTTTTCAAAGCAAACTGGTAGTTTCTAGGTAGACAAAGCTGCGATCTTGACTTAAGCAGTCTGTCAAGATGTGATTTTTGGGATAGACATGTCAATGGCTTAAAGTGAGGTCTGAAATGAGATTACGTTGCCTATATTTTATATTTGGATGCTACTGTTTTTTTCTTCAGGTTAGCCTAGAGCATGAAGAGCAAAAGCTGGAACTCAAAAGGCAGTTGACAGAACTGCAGCTGACACTCCAGGAGCGGGAATCTCAAATCACTGGGCTGCAGGCTGCACGGACAGCCCTGGAGAACCAGCTCCGTGAGGCCAAAACTGAGCTAGAGGAGACCACAGCTGAGGCAGAGGAAGAGATTCAAGCTCTCACGGTGAGCCCTAAAATCTCTACTATGAGCTATATATACAGATCAGAATTACATAGGTGCATGTTTCATAAAGGGGTTAAAATGAAGTTATACTATTTAATTTTTAATTTTCAGAGCAGGGTATGGATTGTGCCTTGTGTGATAG
>NW_009939514.1:32128-42256 GCF_000696875.1 Nestor notabilis | reverse complement strand
GGAATGGCTAAAATGTCAGATTTTGTCTGTCTTACTATCTTTAACCACATGAATGCTTCCTAGTAATGGTTCATTGCTGTCAAAACTGTTTGTAAGAGTGTTACTGCTTTTGTGATGAGGTGAAAGTTGCATATGAAAATGTTATTGTTAGGAGGTTTACTCGGTGATTTACTTCCTTAAATAATATCTCATGAGTTTGAAAGTACCTGATGATCACAAATGTTTTAATGTTGGGTTTTTTCTATTCATTACCCTGCTTTGAGTATACTTATTTGGGGGGGAATCAAACAAATTCCTAGGAAAATAGTGTCGTTAGAACATAATTTTATTCCAATGCTTATTTCATTACAACTTGTCATGTGTGTCTGCAGTCTCCGGTGAGGTGTGTGAATGATACAAAGGAAAAAAAAGTTCAATTTCTACCTCTCTCTTCCCCTTTCACCCTCCTATAAATGCAGTTCTAAATTACATGCTGCTGGTTGCTGTCTCTTGAGGGCAAACAGATGCTTTCAAACTTCTTGATTCAAAGAAATGTTTCCTTCATAAAAGATTCCTGGGGCGGTGGAGGGAGAGGTAGATGACCTGCTACCAGCCTACCCTTGTTGAGCAGCAGTCCTTAATGACCTTCAAATCTGGCTGTTGTAAAGTGTTGAAAATGTGCATTCTCTTGCTCCAGTGGCATTTGACCAAAGAACTGTTCAGAATATTGCTGCCATTGCTATATTTGGAAGGGATGGTGGGCTCAGCCGAGATAGGAGCTTGTGTTATGCTGATGCTTTGGGTACATGAATGGGAGAATCATTCACTCCAAGTTGTTCTAAAGCGGGTACGTGCTGGGAAAGTACAGCGACACCATCAAGGCATGAGAAGAACTGAATAGAACATGGCATCTTTTTTGCTCAAAACTGAGGTGGTCCCCTCCCAGCTGGAAGCTTTGCATAACAACTAATATCACTGCCAATGGGATGGCAACGTACTTGATGTCTTTACCCTACACCACCAGGGAAACAGCTGAATATTTATGTCCTATGTTCACTCAGTTATTTGGCAAAATGGTAGTGCTTTTGGACCAGCTGCTGTAAGATAGTCCAGTTTGGTGGGCTTGAGAGTATTTCTATTATGGATTTTTTAATGTACTACTCTTATTTTTCACATTGCCTCTTGTGGTAAGATAGCTTTTCAGCTTCCATGTCTGACTTCTGCTGAATGAGTTTTCCTGTTTAGTCTCTTGGCTCTAAGGAAAATCTTCTAAATGAAGAAAGGTGGCTGGATGTGCTAGTGTGCTAACCTTTCATTTAAGTTTTACAATAGCATATGCCATTAGACACTTGTTAAATCAGTTTAATGAATTTTGAGAGAGGCCAGGAGGCTGAAACAAGAACTTTTGCTTTGTCATGCTTTGCTTGTAAATTAGGAGGTAAAATGGTGCATGGCAATGTTGCATTCTTTACAATGAGTGTTTGCACTTGTCCATACTCTGGGTGCTATCTTCCAAAAATTGATTATTATGTTTCATCACTGCTTTTTAGAGAGGCTCAGGCTGAAGTGGTACTTTCTGGTAGGATTCAGGGAGATTGGCAGAGCTGTTTGGGATAGCTTGCATAATACTTCATGATCATTTTCTTTTCAAGCATTAAATTGCATTCAGCGTTTATTTTATATGAAATAACCAATCTGGATACGGGAGTAAAACCAACTCAAATTGAAATGTCAAGAATGTACAAACTTGACATGGAATTGACATGTCTTCTGGTGACCATTTCAGATGAAACCTTTTACATGATTCAGTTCTAGAGTTTGTACATTTTTCTGAAGTGGATCAGAATTGGGTCCGTAAGTGCATCTTAAACAGGATGTGACTTTTGCTTTTGCCACTACAGAGTGCTTTCATAGCCTGCAGCATCTGCCTTCCAAACTTTGCTTGCTGATAGATTGTTCTTCAGTTTGTTTAGCAACAGCTGTTGGATTCACATTCTAATGTATGAAAAATTGATGATTAACTTCTTACCTCCTTTAGGCACATAGAGATGAAATCCAGCGTAAGTTTGAAGCCCTTCGTAATAGCTGCACAGTGAGTATTAAATACAGATCATTGAATTATTTTGAAATTAAGACTAAGGAAACAAACAATTTAATTGATTAATCCTTGATGACACTAGTTCCTAATGTGGACTTCTGGCTTCAAGGTGTTAGTAGGAGCTAGACGGATTGGATTTGATTTCTTTTAGGTTTCAGGTGAACCTCAATTTTGAGGTTATAGTCTGATCATGAAATTGATACTATTCTTCTTTTTGGAGAAGAAAGTAAATTAAAATATCTCATTGCAGTGCAGCTAGTAAGAATGGTGTATCAGCTGCAAAAAAAACCATTGTAGGTGAAGACCTTTTCTACTCCCAAGAAGAAAAGATCTACCTGTCCAAATCCTGAGCTGCATTGTAGATCTAGGCCAGAGTGAAAGAGCCTTCATACTACCCTGGGTTTTAAGGAGGACTCTAATACTGTTTGAAAAGGCAAGAAATGTAATGGTTCCAAACAATACATTGCCATATAATCATCTGCTCAAAGAGCAGAGAAGATTCTAGGACCTTAATTTGCACCTTCTGTTGCTTGAGATCTTTTGACATGTTTTTAGATTCATTTCATCAATCCAAGACAGATGTCAGAGGGTTTGTCTATTGATAGACATTCTTGCAGATTTAACATTACCTTCAAACTTGTTATGATGGTTGATGGAGAACATTGATGGAGCATGTCATTCAATTACATGAATTACAGAAGGGTTGAAGAAGGACCACAGTCCTCTGGGTCAGCAGTGACTGTCAGTCCTTCCAGACTTTTTCTCTTTACCCACCCTGTAGGCAGGGTTAAATTCTGGGGTTTTTTTGATCTTGATTTTTCCCCTACTTCCAGTGGTTTCTTCAAACTTCATTTTTCCTGCTGTAGGACTAAGTATCTAAGGTACAAGTTTTCATCTTTCAAAAATATCTTTTCAGGATGAGAGTTACTCTCTTTTCCTCAGTTGCTCTTTATCACTAAGCAAGGGGATGCTTCTATCCTGTTGATAGAATATACTGATATGAAGAAATGAGGATGTAGAGCTTGCCAAAATGGTTAACCTCTATTTAGAAGAAATCCTGCACAAGAAGCTTTACTTTCTGTTCCCTTCTTCATTTACGTAGATGGATCCTCTAGCTCCATATGTGCTATCATCTATCTTGCATCCATAGCTATCTTCTTCTTTTCTATCTTGCCCCTCATACAGAATGACAGCTTTCTATGAAAGTTCTTATGTGATCTCCACGCAGGCAAAAACCAGTTGTGGAAAATCTGTAGCTTCTTTTCACTGCATGGTAAGCAGCCTTTCCCAGGTTGTCACTCATTCTCTAGTAACACTCTGGCTCCCTAAATGTGGTGAACAATCTCCAGCAGTGGAGGGTGACCCACAGTGTTTCAAGAATGTTTGAGCTCTTTAAAGGCTCTGCATAAAAGGATTTCTAAGTGTTGTGCATTGAAAGGCCCTTCAGTGAGATAAGTGGGATCAGACATCCTCATCAATAAGGAATTAATTAAATAGTTCCTAAATGAATAATACATGCTCATCATACATTCTCTTTCCAGCCCAGGAGAATGCATGTATAATTTAATGGACCATGGATAGGAACTTTCTTGTTATGAGTAGTTCTAGCTGTCCATCCTGTCTACTGAGGAGCATGGGGAGAAAATACAGGACAATCCCTGTACTGACAGTGAGGGATCAGGGAATGTTTATTATGGTGTCTTCACCTTCATTTTTATCTGAGTGTGGCCACTATGATGCAGGCTTTCCTTTTTGGCAATCATGTGAATTCTACTTGAAGGTGATTAGAATTTACACTCCTTTTAAAATAACACTTCAAGGGAATAACTGTAACATGCTGCTACTTATGCAGCATGATAATGAGTGGGTTTGTTCTTTTAGCAAGTATTCAAAATACATCCTTTTTAAGCTGAAACAAACTCCTTGACCCAGTCTGTCAAACTTTGGGGTGGAATTATTGTTTATTTAATCTTACTGAGAAGCCCAAAACAGCAGCAGAATTACAAAAATCAGATTAGGCTGGGGGTTGGGGAATGAAAGATTGAATTACTTCAGTACTTTTGTAGTATTCAAAAGATAAATAAAAACACTTAGTCTACTTTGGTATTTCTTCTGTTTCTCCAGCGTCACAAAGCTCAGAGGTTCCAACTGTAGAGAAGGCTTACTCTCCAATATGTATCTGCTTTCCCTATACCCTCATTGCACTCTTGTTCTTCCTTTTGCTGAGGTCTTTGACCAAGTACACATTTTTTAGGTTCTCCTATTTCAAATTTGCTGCGTTTTGGGGTGCTCACAGAGACATTGCTATGTTGTTGGTTGCAATTTCTGACTTGTTTGTGAGCTTATATGCAGTTGTTCTTACTGCTCTGCGTTGTTCCATCTTGTGACATCTCTCTTACTGTTTGGTGTCAAAATGAAATTGCTAGCATTTGCTTTCTCTGTCTCTCAGTTGTGCGACAAATAATAGGCTACATGATTACAATAAAAATTGTAAGCTGTGGTACCTGCTGTACACACACACAGATGCATGTGGGCATGCACAAAGTGCATTATTTTATCATAATCTTCTCACAGTGAGAGCTCATCCAGCAAATACATTGAGGGAGAAGGACTAGTTCCCTACATTTAAAGAATTATTCTATCAAAAATATGATGCATTTGAGTGTTAAATGTGTTTTCCTGGCAATCAGAAAAAGACCTAGAAATAAAAAGCTTTTCTTAAATAGGAAAATTAACGTATTTGTCAGTTGTTGCCAACTGCCTCTTCATTATGGCTGGTTGTTTTTTTCATCAAAGCATTTGAAGTTAAAAATACAACTAAGTTATCTAAATAATAGAATTGTTGCAAAAAGAAAACATGCAGTAAGCAGGTGGTAAAGTCTATAAATAATTAGAAGAAAAGAATCCTATAGGGTACTTATACTCAGCTTAGTAAAATACTATTGCTGTTCCAGAGGACCACCATCTGAAGCTTACAGTTTTTTTCAGGTACATGGTGTTGCTTTCACTCTATCAAGGAGAATGTAATTTCTTAATACTAATTAGGTATTGCATTTCCACTTACTCAAGATTTCTCCAATAAAACAAGGTTTATCTTCTCTCCTTGAGGTTTTGTCATCTTGTGTTCCTATTTTAACTGTTAACAGGCTTGATTCTGTACTTGTCTATGAGTTTGGATATTGAGGCATTAAAACTGGAAGCCCATTAAGGCACATGTACAAATTTAGTCATGCATAAGGTCCTGCTGACTTAGGTCTAAGATCTTGGTTCCACATTGGCTCAATGACTTGGCATACAAGAATAACCTGCGTTTTTGAGAACTTCCAAAATTATGTCTAAAGATGATACATACTTAGATGCTAAATTATGTTTCAGAGCAAGGGGATATTGCCCTCTGTAACAAGGCTAATACCCAGGCAAAAACTTTTACATGGCTTTGTTAAATTTGTAAAAAAAGAGAAACAAAAAATGTCTGTTGGGTGGGAGGGGATATTCCTGATTCTTATTTCACAGAAAATATGATGGCAGATGCCAGTTACAGGCAAGAAGTGAGCTTTCGTAGCCTTACAAAAAGTCAGAGACTTCCAGGGTGTTGATGAGGTGTTGCTGTGAAAGAGGCTGATGTCCATCAGCTGATGGGACGATGGACAATGACATCATCATCACTTGAGGATGAGGCTTATGGTGGGTAGAGACAGGTCGTGTTCTGGGAGCTAGGATAGAGGAGCACAGGGTTGTTGTGGGAAGGAGAGGGATGCAGACTGTGTAATGCCCTACTACTCTGCAGCTACTGACGAGAGCAGTGTCCCTTCCCTCAAGCTAATCCATAGCGAGTTTATGGAGACTGAGGTCTCCATGTAAAGTATGTTTCAAGTCACAGATGATGTCTGACTATGGCGAGGGGAAGAAAGTGAAGAGTTCACTGTTACATATCAGTCAAACTGCTGGAGATACCAGACTGGTATCCATCTGCAGCTGTGTTTGTTAAGAGACTTGGTATTCTGCTCCATCACAATGCTTGGTATTTCTGTGCTAGAAAAGCTTTGTCTCTTCGATCCAAATGTGAGTAGGTTAAGATGAAGTGAGTCTGATGCCTGCTCATGCTTCCTCCTCACAATAATATGAGGCTCAGAGATACTTCTTCTCTATTTCCTGCTGACAATTAGCTTTCTGGTAAAGATTAGTGGGGATGGGGAGGAGCAGAAGTAGATAGAGTAAACCAATGCATTAGTCTGGAAGTTCTGAATTAAGGCTGTATGAAAAATTGCATTAAACTCCAAATACATGGTGCTGAGAGCATCTTGAAATGGTTTACGTTGCTGTGTCCTAGCATTTTCCCACGTTTCTTGGTGGCATGTGAGAACGGAGACATCTTCATGAAGGAATAAGGTTATGGAAAAGTTTGCAAACTGAAGTTAGTAGTATTCTGAAACTGCTTCTTTTTCTCCTTTCCCTCATTATTTTGCCTGTGGTTTTGATATGTGGAGCATATGGATTAAATTTTGTACCTTTTGTCTGATATGCAAACCTAATCACCAAGGCCCCGAACTGCATATACTATGATACTTAATTTGTGATCCATGTCTGGAGAAGTTTGTAGGGCCAGGTGTAATAGCTGTGGTCTGTAGGATCTCACAGTAGAGAAACACTTTGCTTTGCTGAAACCATGCAATGGGGAGGGAATTCTGCTGAATATGGTCACTTTTGCTGAAGAGCTGTTATCCTTGGGTTGTGCTCTGTAATATTTAAAAATGAGATTAAGTCTTCTATATCAGTAGAAAGATCAGTTTTGTGCTTAGATGTGGCATGTAGCGAACAATCTGCCAAGATGAACCTGGTGTAGTTAGACTATATCTCTATTTTATGGATTAGTTGTGATGAAGATGTGCATAGATGGAAGAGAAAATTTCAGTTGCTCTGTGAGTGATGATACAGTGGCACAACTACGGTGGCTGCCTACATTGTCTAGAATTGCTTTTCCAAGCTTTCAAGCGTTTGCTTGTTTTTTAAACTTTAAATGTGAAGATTTTTGCAATTATATAATGAGTTTCTAAAGGATAAAATAGTGTTTTCTTACAGACTTTCCTATAATATACTTCTCATTATCTCCAGCGTAGCTCAGGGTTGGTTGGTTGGTTTGTTTATTTGGTTTTTTTTTTGCCTGGGGATTTCCTTAACTGAAAAGAAAAATACCTAAAGCTAGTAATGTCTTCCAGGTACAGGATTCTGACATAGGTTTTATGTATGTATGTATGCCTAAGACAACATTTCCTATCAAAAGATTTGTGTTTTCTTTCTTCTTGGTTCCCAGGACAGGCATCTGTATCACACCATGTCCCATTTTCCTGTGTCAGTATTACCCATTACTATTTAGGCTTCATAGATTTATAAACTCTGTAACCCTGTTGGGTTATATGTAGCTGCAGAAAGCTTTTAAAAATTGGATTAGTTAACAAAATTCCATTTTCCCCATGAAAAAAAAAAAAAAGAAAAAAAGAAGAACAAATTTTCTCTCTTAAAAAAATTAACATCTATCAATCTATATAGATTCCATAAGGTAGGTTATAATACATACGGAATTTAAGCCAAGCCATTTTGGAATTGTCAATAAATAGGAAAATATTTAAGAAAGGAGATCACACAACTTCTCCTGGAGCCTCTCTTTCTTAACTGCTTCATTATTTGTCTTAAGTTTTCCATAAATCTCCTAATAAATAAAATATAAAATGATCTGATTTAATTTTAGTTGTATTCAGGAAAAGAAGTCAAAATCTCAGAACCCAGAATAAAGGCAAATGGGAGCTTAACTTCCAGCCTTTAAGGGATGAAATGAACTTGAAATGCAGCCAGTTTTAAAAGACTTGTTAAGTAGTTTCCATATTAACTCTGCATGTCACCTTACCCGTTTGTTTTTACCCTGTCTCTGCTTTCTTCTTGTATTTCAAAACTAGATTAAGAATTTTTGTAGCAAGCACTTGTGTTAATAGATGAAATGTATGTGGAAGAGGTCACGGATGTATAAAATATATCTTAAAACTGCCTAGGTATGTGGTGTGGTTAGGCATGAAAAACAAGTAGAAGAAAATGAGATATTATCTTATCTGGCAGTTAGTACAAATCTTAGATGTTACTTGTAAGAGTGGTAGGTAAAACACTGTAAAAACAAATGTTCTTTTGTTCCTTTTTGTTTGCATAAATACATTTCTTAGCTCTTATCCCTACAGCAGTACAGATACTAACACATCCTGATGACAGAGTCTCTGTTCTTTGAAAACTTGATGCATACAAGAACAAAAAGTGTATTTTGAGTAGGGCAGGAAAAGTGCGCAAGAAACAACCACATGATCAGGTTTTCATTAGAACTGTTGTGTTTTGTAATATGAATCATTTTGATTTGACCCTGAACATATGGATAGCAGGAACTCCCCTTCACCCACCAGGGAGTAATGTCAGTTGGACTTTTTCTGCTTGCAGTTTAAAAACCAAATGCTGTTAATTTAGATCTAAGAGAGGCATGGTAAAAGGCTGCCAAATATGCATTACAGATTCTTCAAAAATAAATGGTTGTCATCTTTCCAGATAGCTGAGAAGAGCTCTATGCTCTGTGCTCTACTGCTTTAGATATTTAAGTCCTTGGCTCGTGTAGGAAATTGGAATGTTTCAATTTGAATGTGTGGCCAACTGTGCTCTGGGATTTTAATGTTTCCCATTTAATGAAGTATTCACTTTTCTTTGACATCTAGGCAAAAACGCCTCTAGAACTTGTTAGAATTGCATATGAATTGTATAGAGTTTACCAGTTTCAGAAATTCTTTTTATTAAGCTGATTTCAAGATTACACTGGGGTTTCTTTCTCTTCTGTTGTCGTGATGTTGGTTTTGAGTTGGGAGGAGGTCCAGGTGTTCATCCATCCTGTGTTCATGGCTTTTCATTCATACAAGTTAAATGGGACTGTGAAAATGGCCAATTTTCATTCATATTTTTCATTAAATTAAAGGGGAATGTGGCTTAAAGCATCTAGTAGAATGCCATTCTGACTGAACAAATGGACGCTTGCACTTCCTGAAAGGCAAGGCTGTTGTCCCTGTTGAGTTTTCGCTTTTCCCTCATTTTCTGTTAGTCTGTTGTGTTGCCACACGTTTTTCTTTCTTCATATATCCCCTGCTGCCATCCCTAATGCTGTTACTGTGGTAGAATATATTTCTTAAGATTTGTCTGCTTTTCCTGGTTACATACAGTGTTCCATATAGAAATATAAGCACTTGCAAGGAAGGTTCCTCAGATTGTAGTGCCTCCATTGCACCGCGTGTTCAGTTTTCTTAAACGTCACTCTTCAAAAGCCCCTCTGAGAGGTATTAGCCTCATTTCACTCTATAGGAAATTGAGGCAAAAAAAGGTGAAGTATTTTGGCAAAGGCGCAGTGTAAGTCAGCAGCAGATGTGAGACTACAACCAGAACTCCTGACTCCCAGACCAGTGCTTTAGATGTGACAGTTCTCTCTCAAATAATAAATCGCACTGCAGCATGTTTATACTGTAAACCAAATTTTAAACAACCCAAGCTCTTTTCTGTAAGAAACAAAAGTCTACTCCTAATCGAAGTACACTCCTGTGCATAAAATCTACCTTGACAATATTGCTTTTGTTTAAATTAGGAATAATTTCATAGCCAGGTTGTCTTCTTGCTTGGCAATAAGTGGTTCTGTGAGAGGAAAACACTTTTTCACAAAACTCTACTCACCGACATGTGATTGAATTTCTTTTTCTTTCTAGGTGATTACAGATCTGGAAGAGCAGCTGAACCAGCTCAGTGAAGACAATGCAGAACTGAACAATCAGAATTTCTTCCTGTCCAAACAACTTGATGAGGCCTCAGGGGCCAATGATGAGGTTGTCCAGTTGCGAAGTGAAGTTGACCATCTCCGTCGAGAGATCACTGAGAGAGAGATGCAGCTTACCAGTCAGAAACAAGTAAGGCTTTACAAGTCTGAATCACAATGTCTTTGTGATAGCTAGCTAATGATCTGAAAGCAAAGAGACTCTTCTCGATCT
>NW_009939514.1:9879-32097 GCF_000696875.1 Nestor notabilis | reverse complement strand
ATGAATGGGGCAATGGCATCTTAAGCCTTCCTTCCCAAAGCAGTTGAGTGAATGGAAAGTTTTGGTATTCCTTATTGTATTTTTATGCAATTTTATTTAGAAATTTTGCACTCTGGAGATGTTTTCCTTTAGAATTATTCATTTTAATTTTGTGACCCTGGAAATTTCAAAGTTTACCTAATGAGATAGAACTGACATTAAGGCACTCACAAGTGAATGTATGGAAGCCTTGAAATAAATGGGTTGTGATTTACCAGCTTATGTTTGCTGCCAATTTGCATGTACTGTAATTTAAATGGTAAGGCTGAAGCTTAAAGTGCACGCTTGATGTGGGATGTGAGAATTGATAGGAGGATTTATTTTTAGACTATGGAGGCCTTGAAGACAACATGTACAATGCTGGAAGAGCAAGTAATGGACCTGGAGGCCCTGAATGATGAACTCTTGGAGAAAGAGCGTCAGTGGGAAGCATGGAGAAATGTTCTAGGGGATGAGAAGTCCCAGTTTGAATGTCGAGTTAGAGAGTTGCAGAGGATGCTGGATACTGAGAAACAGAGCAGGTCTTTCTCCCCTCCTCCCCTTTTATTAATTTTTATGAAAATGCTCGATAGAAGCTAGTACAAAAGTTATATTTAGAATAAGATATGGGAGTTGGAACTAAATATAAAATCTTGTGAGGTAGTTCTAAAAATGGTTTATTAGTTAATAGTCATTCACCAGTGATATTGTTCCTTTGGTTGCTTTGCAAGTGAGCGAATCGTGGGGAGTGGTATTTATCATTGTATATTATAAAATGCCCTGGTTTGTTATCTTCCACTTTATTATATGGAAAAATAGTGTTTGCTCCTGTTCCTGTGGGGTCTTGACATTTTCAGGCTGTAGTTCTAGCAGGGCTGGAACAGGGTTATATAATGTGAAAGTGTTGCAGCAAACAGTCTGGCTTTCTAAAGTAACATCTTGGATTTGAGGCAACCCCCTGAAAGAGTTATTGCTGCCACTGCACACTAGGAAGAGGTCAGGCCCAGAAGGGAGTTAGGTAACATTATTTTCCATTTTAATACAGAGTGAGAGCAGATCAGCGTATTACTGAATCTCGCCAGGTGGTAGAACTAGCTGTCAAAGAACACAAGGCAGAGATTCTAGCCCTCCAGCAAGCACTGAAGGAACAAAAACTCAAAGCTGAGAGCCTTTCTGATAAGGTAAGTAACTTTCAACCCTCGACATTACTAATTAGGTGAGATATTTTTCTAGAGATATTACTTGTAGAAACGTGGCCTTGAGCAGCTTTTTCAAGATGTCAGAACAAATTAAAAAGGCTGGAGGTGATACGATATAATTCTGTCTTCAAGCCAAAGACATCAGATTTCCTTTAGAAAATGACTAAAACAAGAAAGCATCCTGTGATGCCCAGAGTGTACAGTGAAGTCCTTCAATAACTTGATATCTGCATTTGAGCAAGAGCATACCAAAATGCTGGTTGTTTGGTTTTCCCCCTTAGACCAAATAAAGGATAATTGTGTAATTTTTCTTTATGTGTGCTTGGTGAAGTTGGATTTTAAGATTGTGAAACACTGTTTGTTAGTGTTCAATATTATTCTGACCATCTATCCCACCTGCCTAGCTCAATGACCTGGAGAAGAAGCATGCTATGTTGGAGATGAATGCACGCAGTTTACAACAGAAGCTTGAGACAGAAAGGGAGCTCAAACAGAGACTTCTGGAGGAGGTAACCTTGGAAATTCAAGTTATAGCTTCAGAAGAAGGTTTCACATCTCAGCAGGGGGGAAGTTGTGAGAATAGCAGTGTTACACATCCACCCTTTTTCTCTATAACTGGGGAGATTAATAAACTGGGAGGTTGTTTTTACTTAAAACTTTGCAAGGTGTGTGGCCATGCCAGGGAGCAGTAAAAATGAACTGCTCCTCAAGGGAAGGAATGCTGGGAGCAAAGGGAGACAGCAACTCAGGCAAGGGCAGTGACCTTCCAACCAGTGGGCACAGTCCCAGGTAACTGAACAAGAAGAGCAGAGCAGGTCTGGTGCAGGTAATCAGGCTCAGCCAGCAGCGCAGTGATGGTTGCAGAAGCCTGTAGTGATGAGGTGCATCTTAAGTGAGGTCTGCAAAGCAATGTCTGTGCTCAGGTACAGCATTCCTACAACATAGCTCTGACCAGACTGGGTGAGTACCATAGCTTAAAACCAGCTCTGGAGCTAATGTGCTGAGGGAGCATGGGGGAAGGCCACACGTAAAGCTTCTCAGAGCTCCCTTTTCATAATGTAGCTTAGTTCACAGAAGTCTGATCCAAGGTTACACATGTGCACTGTGTATCTGTGAGATACTGAGTGCAGGCAGCCAGACCTGGGTAGTGGGGGAAGAGGTTGCAGAGGATGATTTCGGAGGAAGGGTGCTTACAGGCAATTAGGGCAATTAGAGACTTTTGGGGTACTTGGGGTACTGACAAATCATCCCAGAGTTGAGAACCCCATTATGCACTGCAGTGAAATTATTCTGACTCTTGCACCATAACATATGAGTGTTAATGGTTTTCATGCTCGAGGACTTTGTTATCAAGAAAGTATAAAACCTGAAAGAATTAGGTGTAGTTTGTCATGTTTTAAATTAGATACAAGGCAGAAGTTCTTCCCTGTGAGGGTGCTGAGGTGCTGGCACAGGTTGCCAAGAGAAGCTGTGGCTGCCCCATCCCTGGCAGCGTTCAAGGCCAGATTGGATTTTGCTTGGAGCAGAGTGGTCTAGTGGAAGGTGTCCCTGCCCGTGGCAGGGGGTTGGAACTGGATGAGCTTCAAGATTGCTTCCAACCCAAACCATTCTATAATTCTATGTGCCCTTTTCTGTTGTTAATTGGAGACACACATGTAAACAATTGGACATTATTTTCCTTATCTCTTATAACTACAGAGGAAGGAGTTTATCCCAGCTTATAGGAAAGATTGTTTTTGTTTGTTACAATGTACTGTGAGGGCTTCTGGTGATTGTACAGAGAGCTTGAGAAAACAGCATCAAGAAATTCTACATGTGTCTGCAGTCTTATTAACAATTGCAAGATTTTAAATGCTTGAAAAAACAAATAAAGCAAATGAATATGCCGTTGAAAGAAGTGATGTTGCTACAGATTAAGATAAAATACATAGAAAAGCTTGTTTAGTTATAATGCCTTCTGAAAGGAAGTCAAACTTCTAGAATATTGTAATTTTCCAGCTTTTAAAGAATTGTCTGTTTACAGACATCTGAGATGATGCTTATTTTACAAGGAGTAATAACATTCAATAGCTTTTATTTAAAACCAAGCAAACAACAAAAGCAAAACACTGGCCTTTCTTTTCCTGTTAACAGCAGGCAAAGCTGCAGCAGCAAATGGATCTGCAAAAGAATCACATCTTCCGCTTAACTCAAGGTCTGCAAGAGGCTCTAGATCGAGCAGATCTTCTGAAGACTGAAAGAAGTGACCTGGAGTATCAGCTGGAAAACATTCAGGTGAGGGTGAGGAAACTGGCGCTGGACTCTGCTCCACATCCTAAAACCCCACTCCCTGTGTGTGTGGTTTCTTTAGGATGTGACCTGCTTGTTTCTATGTGACATTTTCTTTATACTGTCTTTAGCTCTTCTGTTACTGAGTTATCTGTTTGTTTATTCTATTAAGATGGAATGTCTTATGTGTGCGTGGTTCCCAGGTTCTCTATTCCCATGAAAAAGTGAAAATGGAGGGCACTATTTCCCAGCAAACAAAACTCATTGATTTCCTGCAAGCAAAGATGGACCAACCAGCGAAAAAGAAAAAGGTGGGTGAAAGAGGTTTAAGATGCACAGTGCAAAAGGATGGTTTTGTGATTAGTTATGTATATTCATAATATAGTGTTTTCTTTCTTTGTGTAACTCAAACATGCCCTCATTTAAGAGCATTCTGAGTTGCTGAATACAAGCTTTAGTAGGCGCAATGTGTCCTTTGTGGCTTTTCCAGTATTGTGTTATTCCTACAATACTTAGGTTACAACCCAGTAGCTACACCTCAGTGAGGCTGTAGGAGTAAGGAATTTTAACCGTGCTTTGTTTTTAACGGTAAGTATGTATGTGTGTATGAACACATTGTGTATGTATAGTGGTTGTCTTGTACTTAGAGCGTAGGATTGATTAGCCAGGTGATGTGACTTGTGTCGCATCTTTGTCATGAGTCGTTCTGTCATTTTAATTTAAGTAATTTAATTTTAACCACGTATTTTGAGATCCTCTGTTTAGATGCTTTCGGAAACTCAAGGTGTGAGTACTAACAGGTAATGTAAGTCCCTCTTTAAATTAATCCATATCTCAACATTTTCTTTCCAGTGCCAATATGAACTAAAAATCCATCCTTACACATAACAATTGCCATTAGGCCCTCTGGCCGGACTGCCACTAGCTAGTAGCACTTTGCCTAGTTTAAGCCATCTCTTACTAGGAGTTAGGAGTTGTCTGTGTGTTTCTGTTGCTAGGGCCTGTTTAGTCGGCGGAAAGAGGACCCTTCTTTACCCACACAGGTTCCCCTGCAATACAATGAGCTGAAAGTGGCACTGGAGAAGGAGAAGGCTCGTTCTGCTGAGCTGGAAGAGGCTCTACAGAAAACACGCATTGAACTCAGATCTGCTCGTGAAGAAGGTAGGGGTTAGCAGAAAAGGTGGATCTGGAAGGAGACACACGTTTTTGGTCTGAAAACATGCCTTTAAATGTGTGTCGCTCTAGCAGTAACATAAGTTGTTTAATTCTTGCCTACTGCTGTGAAGGTGCAGTAAGGCTACACTTTCATCTGCGGGTTGTAACCACTGAATGGTTACACAGAACCACTGCTATGAATGAGGGTTTAATACTGGTTGTGTTAATGAGTGGCATTTATCTCATCTATAGCTGCTCATCGGAAGATATCAGACCACCCTCATCCATCTACTCCAGCCACAGCCAGGCAGCAGATCATCATGTCTGCCATAGTCCGCTCACCAGAGCATCAGCCTACTCCCATCAGTTTGCTAGCTCCACCCTCCAGTCGCAGGAAGGAATCTTCCACACCAGAGGGTAGGTTTTGGGAGAACTTTCCTGTTACTGTTTCCCTGTCTCCTGTTTCAATGCCATCTTTTTTTTTTAATTTCAGAACCAGATTTTTTTCATGCCAGGAATATTAGATGATACGTTTTGCTTTTTTTTTTGTTTAAAATTCTCTATTTGGATTATATGATTTATTTCTTCAGCAGTAATTATTAGCAGGAATTGTTTAAAGAGCACGTGTTTCTTCAAAGGAGGATGTTTTCTGTACTACTTTCTGCATTGATCAAAAGGATTCATAGCTGGTTCCTTAATAGTTAGCATTTTTACTCATCTAAACTTGATTTGTTCTGCTGAGCAGAATGTTTCTATCAAGACTTTTGGTAAAGGGAAAATATTTTGGTTAGGCATAAAAGGAAGATACCAGATCAAAGACAATATTAATGTCCTGTTAACTAGGAAAAGAGGATACCCTTTGATGTTCTTGAGAATAGAGGGGAAAGGGTCATCACAAAAAGTTAAAGGATTGAGGGCTCTGCTCAGCTATTCTTAAGATAACCACTATTCCAGAGTGAGTGTTGAACCCTGAGACTCAGAACTGAGATCTCTAGCCTTTAGCTGGAAAAAGCCAGAACCCACAAAGTGGAGCAGCGATCACATCCAGCTGAGGCACAGGGCGCTGTGAGGATGGGTAGCACTGGCATGGGAAGATGTCCTCAGAGGCAGGTCATGGGCAGGGAGGAGAATCATATTCACCAGTAAAAGACCATGCCTTGGAGGATAAACTTTGCTTGGTAGAGACACACTGATAGGGATTGTAGGAATGCTTTAAGATCTGCTGGCACTGATGGTTGGCTGTATGAAGAAGGCCTGCTGTGTGTTGATCACAACAGTATAGGTGTTGAAGAGTTTTTAGCTATAAGCAAAATTGAGAGATTAGTTTAGCATGTTGTAAGAACTGGAGCTGAGTGCAGACTTGGAATTTAGATGGTTTGATTGACATAATCTTGCTACACTGAACATTAGCCGCTTCAGTTCTACAGTCTGTGCTCAAGCAGCACATTCTGTGCGTCTGTATCAGGTAATTACTGAGGTGGTAACATTGCTCGAGATTTACAGATTGCAAAGGGAAGTAGTGTCTTTGTTCAGCAGAGTTTTGATAGAGATATGTGGTCACTTTTTATTACCTTGGCCTTAAAATGCCAAAATCTACTGTTGATTTTCATCCCTATCACAGTGCTCATCCTGATAATAAATCCTGTCCCTTCCAGAGTACAGCCGGCGCCTGAAGGAGCGGATGCATCATAACATCCCACATCGCTTCAACGTGGGGCTAAACATGAGGGCAACGAAATGCGCCGTGTGTCTGGATACAGTGCACTTTGGAAGACAAGCATCTAAATGTCTTGGTAAGAGTGGAGCATGTGCTCAAGCAGAGTGTCGCTGGATGGGAGAATGAAAAAGTATCAGCCATCTAGAACAGATTTTCAGTGAAAGCTGAAGAAAGAACCAAGTATAAAGGCTTTGAAACTAGTTGGTGCAAACATTCTACATCAGAAAACATCTGATGGTTTAGAGTGGAAGGAGATTCTTTGGAAAGCTGGGGTTTGCGTTAGAACATGAGGCAGCTCTGTCATGATTTTTTTTTTTTGTCATATAACAGAAGTTTTTCTCTGTCCTTTTGTCAGAATGCCAGGTGATGTGTCACCCAAAATGCTCAACTTGCTTGCCAGCTACTTGTGGACTGCCAGCAGAATATGCCACGCACTTCTCTGAAGCATTCTGCCGGGATAAAATGAATTCTCCTGGTCTGCAGCTAAAGGAGCCAAGCAGCAGTCTACGGCTTGAAGGATGGATGAAGGTGCCAAGGTATAAACATGAATCTTGGTGCCGTATCAGGTGGTGAAATATTTGGAACTGTTCTTTGTGTTACCTTGGCTCTTACAATGGGATAATCGGTACATGCCCATTACAGTAACTACCACTGAAATTTGTCTTTCTAGGAGTTGCATGCTTGTTTTATTCAGAATCCAGGTAGAAAATCCAACGTAACTTTGTGCTTATTTTCTTCAGGAATAATAAACGTGGGCAACAGGGCTGGGACAGGAAGTATATTGTCCTGGAAGGAACAAAAGTGCTCATTTATGATGCAGAAGCAAGAGAAGGTAACTTAGCACTTCTAGGAAGAACTCTTTTTTAATCTTCAGCTATTGTTTGGTGAGCTGAGAGGCTTAAAGGTTGTTGCTGTTGGCTGTTGCCATACTGATTTAGCTAAATTTTCTGTAATAAGGCAACGTTGTTGTTTTTCTAGATCCTTAACAGTTTTATCAACTAGTATGTGATAATAATCCAGCTGTGAACATCCAATGTGTTTTCTGTAAATATCCAGTGTGTATCCACTTCATTTTGCTATTCCAGTTACTTTCTTGCTACTTACTTTTTTGTTCTTTCCTCATCTGTCTGCCCATTCTCTCTGCAGCTGGACAGAGGCCTCTGGAGGAATTTGAGCTCTGCCTTCCTGACGGCGATGTAACTGTTCATGGAGCTGTAGGAGCTACTGAACTTACCAATACTGCAAAGACAGGTGAGAATCTTACGTAGATGAGGTCAAATGGATTTCATCTGGCTTGCCATCAGTTGGCATTCTGTTTGTCTGAACAGAATTTCGTCCCCTTAACTTTCATTCTGTAACTGTGTCATTTTGAGGTTACCTCTACTTGAATAAGGTGAATAGCTCAGTCGTCTAGATTTAGTTACACATGGGCTGTCGCTTCTGTCATGGTAGTTGAACTGCAACTAATATAATTATCAAGCCAAATGGAAGTAAATATCAAGAGTTTTGTAATATACTCAAAAGCATTCAATTTGATTTAAACTCCTTCTCTCAATGCTCTCTCGCAAGTGTGAATTGTCATAATTCATACCACCATTGTGCTCTTACCAGAAACTCATGAATTAGAAATACTGTGGGGTGTATTCAGTCTGTTGTTATGACAAAATGTTGATGTTTTCATTTGTATGTACTGAATAGAACCAATGATAAGTTTATGTATGTCTTGACTTTAACATTAAAGCATACAGACTGTTAAAAACAAAGGTTTCCATAACCAGATTTTTCTTGAACAGTACAGGGAAAACTTTAGTTAAGTGGCTGGTTTTGTACTTTTTTTTTTTTTCATGCTGGAATGTCTTCCTCTTTTGAATAAAAGGTGAGAAGTTATTTTTATTTAGTAAAGACAGCATTGTATGTATGGATTGCAAACATCCAGCTAATATGTAGCTTTAAGTAGCTAGCCTGTGCAGGACCTGTAAAGGAGAAACCTGTGCTTAAATTGCCATGGTAACACGTCATGATAAGTACAACTTCTCTCCGATGAGGCTGAAAGGTGTTGATTTTAAGTCCACTGACAATATTCCAAAAACTAATCTAAGTCTTATTCTATCTATATAACATCTCAGATGTGCCATATATCCTAAAATTGGAGTCTCATCCACACACCACTTGCTGGCCTGGTAGAACACTCTACCTGTTAGCACCCAGCTTCCCTGACAAACAGCGCTGGGTCACAGCACTGGAATCAATAGTGGCAGGTGGGAGAGTTTCCAGAGAAAAAGCTGAGGCTGATGCTGTGAGTATAAAAGTTTCATTTAATCATAAAATATTCTGGGAGGGAGCAGAGTTTTGAAAAATATTTTGTCGGTATTTGACATACTGAGGTTTAACTGCAGGTAAGTTGTTACTTCTGCCTGACGAAGGGCAGTGAGTACCAGGAACTAGTTCATTGTAGGACTGATGCTTTATATTGCAGTACCCTGCTTCAGACTAGGGAGTCTGAAGTGGGAAGTCTTGGGAGTGTGGTAAATGATCCCAAAATTAGATCTCTCTAATTCCAGCAAACAGAAAAAGAAGGGTGAGCGGTCAGGACATGGTTTAAATCCAGTCCCATAATGTTCTGCGTGGAATGAGCAAACATTAAACGAAAGGAAGCAAAACGCTCCCTCTCCCATCCTTACAAAGTCAGGGTTTTTGTTTCTTCGGGGGGGAGGTGTGTGTGTTTAAGTTTTATTCCTGGTAAAAAGAAGAGGTTAAGTGGATTTATTTTGGTTTTGGATAGCCTTTTTCATCATTGCTGCACTGATTACTCTCTATTTTCTGATAAAAGGAGATTTGATTCTATGGCATTGTATATGAGCATGTTAGCCCTAGGGGAGGGAGTATCTGACTAGCAGGAAATCATCTCTTTTCTCATGCTAGCAATCCTTTTGTCTCTGAGAAAAATGCATGCTCCCTCCAGCATTTGGACTTCTTTGTTAATTCTTCCCCTAGGAAAATTTTACTGCTACAATGCAGGAGACTGGGGAAAACGGAAAGGATAGGGACAACAATCAGTTCTAGCTGAGGTTAAGTTCATTCCGATTGGTTTCCTAACCATGTTTCAGGCAGATAAAAGTTTACTCATGCTTTTGTAGGAGGTTTCCCTGCAACATTTAGTTTTCTGAGAAAAAGAAGTCTGTGCCAAGCATTTTGCCTGTCTGAAATGATGACCTTACATTGTTAAAATGCTAATAGAGAAAGACATCAAGATTAACTCCAAAAAAATACATCTTTTTTGTCATTTGCAGAAATTGCTGGGAAACTCCCTGCTGAAGCTGGAGGGTGAAGACCGCTTGGATATAAATTGCACAATGCCCTTCAGTGACCAGGTAATGCTAATGTTGAGCTGGGCCTTTCTGAGTATTGGCTATTTCATTCATGGAAATGGCAGCTGAACAGCAACATGTGCAATTACAAACCTGTTTGTCACTTTGTTTTGTCTCTTCACTGGTAAACAGGATTGTCCAAGCTTGCTCCTGGAGTGTTCCTTGTTATCCTCATGTAGTGTTGTTTTTTTAACCTGTTGTCACTGCAGGTAGTACTGGTGGGGGCAGAAGAAGGTCTCTATGCCCTAAACGTACTGAAGAATTCCTTAACGCACATCCCAGGAATGGGTGCTGTCTTCCAAATTCACCTCATCAAGGATCTGGAGAAGCTACTCATGATAGCAGGTAGGGGGCTTTACGTTACCATCTGTCCTGCCGTTAACAGATGGCAATGGCTTTGTACTGCAGTGCCAAAGGGCCCTGCTTTCCTTTAGATGCAGTACGGGCTTTATTCCTGTTTTTAGCAGTGTATCCTCAGGAATCACTTCCTGTGGTTAACACAGTATTGTCTGGGGCTTTCTTGTAAATGAAGATGTGAATGAAAGCTCAGTTAAACCTTCAAGAGAAAGTGAATTCTTGGTTTCTAAAGCTGAGGGAGGGAAGAACCAGAGAAGACATTTCCTGTCATCATTTTCAGTTCAGTTTAAGAAGTGTTGAGTTGATCAGTGAGTGTATGTTCCTAATCACTACGGAGCCTCTCTTTTAATGTAGTTAGCCATTTGAGGACGCGACGTGGTAACCATGGCCTAGGGTCAACAGCTGTTAACTTCTCTTGCTCTAAACACTAATTCATATAACAAAATTGGGACTTCTTTCATGGTTTAAGATTCCCTTATGAAAGGAACATAAGCTTTAATCTCTCCATCTGTGGTTTTCCAGAGATAATCCTTCCCACACTGATGTAGGCATGCTGAACGTTAGGGCGTATCTTCATCTGAAAGCCCAAATTATCAAGTGTCTGTATGACATTTGTAGAGAATGAAAAACAAATTCTTTCTTTTGTTCTGTTTCTTCTGTGCTTTTCCCCTTGTCAAGATTTAAGCTGGCCATGCTTTATTTGTTTCGGAGGAAAAAAGCAACTGGAAAAATGAATCTCTCACAAAGTTAGGAGTCAGTGTTATTCTATTGCTAGACTTTGGAGAGGAATTGGGCTTGGTCTGTAATGCAGTTCAGTAGGGCACTTGGAAATCCCTTGCTGGTTCTGGTGGCACAGAGAGGCCAAACCACCTTTTACTTTAAGTTCTGAAGGGTAAAATAGAGCTTCCTCGGTAATTTTGAACAGTGTCCTAATGAGGCCACTGCTACTGTCATCTGCTTGAATTTAGCAACGCTGATAATCCATGGAGAAATTGGTTGTTCTCCCAGGGGATTTACTGTCTGGTTTTGTAAGTTTTCTGTTTCACTTTTAATAGGAATAACATGGAATGAATTCTGCATGGTACATTGTGACTGTTACCACAGTAACAGCCTGTAACCATGAGCTGCTGCTTAGGTAATGGAACAGACTTCGGTAGAGACTAGGGAGTTTTCCTGTGATGAAATGTAGCCATTTTTGTTTCCAGGAGAAGAAAGGGCTCTGTGTCTTGTTGATGTGAAGAAAGTGAAGCAATCTCTAGCCCAGTCACACCTCCCAGCCCAGCCTGATATCTCACCAAATATCTTTGAGACTGTCAAAGGATGCCACCTCTTTGCTGCTGGCAAGGTAGGACACAGCTCTCTCCTGCCCCTTAACACCACACTGAGTTCAATATTAATCAAATCAGCATCTTTGTTTCACTGGCAACAAATCCAAGATCTGTATTCTTGTTTTAAGAAGAGTGTAGAGGCTGAAGAGGGGCTGAGCTGGAGGCAGTATGGAAAATCTACTACTAATGAATAAATTCGGTCAGGATGACGTGATGGTAGAGCCTGAACTGCTACGCAATAAGTACAACACAGCACAGCATAGCTACCTCCTCACAGCTGACTTCAATTTTGAGATTTATAATCACTGAATTCCTTCCACCATTTGTTCTGGAATGTCATGTAACACTTTCCAGGCTGCAGATTTACTTAGGTTTGGGTCACTTAATAACTCTTTAATATTTACATTAATGGATCATTTAGCAACAACAGAAATTCTCATTAACAATTACTTCTACAGACTAATAACAAACTGAACATTGTTCCTTTCAGAGTGCTGTTTAAGGTAGCAGTTTCAAGGGTTAAAATTGAACCTATTTGGATTTCTTATCCCTTTTAATGAAACATTGTTCTGTGGAAAACCTTCCAACTTTTTATTAACTGAATCATAGAAGCAGTTCAAATTCACATTCTTTTTTGAGAATGTGAAGAGGCTTTTCATTATTTCACTAATTCACAATAACTACCCTATTAAAAATGTACCTGCTTATCTCTGCAAAGTTCTTTGTGGTGAAAGGTCCTCACATGCTCAGCATTAGAATTTACTCTATTACCAACCTGAACTCTGCCTGTAATCTTCTCTACAGGTCGAGAACAGTCTTTGTATCTGCGCGGCCATGCCCAGTAAAGTGGTTGTTCTGCGGTACAATGAGAGCTTGAGCAAGTTCTGTATCAGAAAGGTAAGTTTACTAATTCCCTTCGTAATTAGCTCACGTAAGTCATGCATTGCACTAAGACTTTGCTTTGGAGCAAACACCTTAAACCTTTTTGCATGCATGAGAACATTTGGTTGCCAGCTAAAATGATAAATTGCAACATGCACTGACTAAAATTGGAGTAGGCAGCAATTTCCTTTAACAAGATTTGGCATATTTGAAGAGATGCAGAACAAGACTGTGATTTTTTGAGATACTGACTTGGCTGTAGTCATACCCTCGCTTATTTACCCCAAAAAAGGCTTTCTTCTTCATTGCCCAGCTGTGTTCCCTCACCTCTGCTGTCTTTGGAGAAGTCCATTAACAACTGACTTCTCTCTTCTTTCCAGCTAAGGCAGCAGTGGGTATCTGAATTTGTTTACTGTACTAGTGAAAATCAAAGAGTATTTGGCACTATCCCAGCACAGGGTAGGCAGCTGTTTCCCATACTTATCCTGATACATGGGTACCTTTTCCTGGCCAGCAGAGGCAGTGAGATATGGATCTCACATGGCTGTACATAACCCTGTCTGCCTCCAGCACCGGCACTGCCCTGGGCTGGAACATGTCTTGCTTCATCCTCTGGAAAGCAGAACTACTGCAACTCTTTTCAGACAGCCAACTGCAGGCAGATAATGCCCCGAGCACCTGACCCACTATTCCTCTTAAAGACAAGTCCAATAAATTGTCATGAGTAAATTTTATGTGCTCACGAGCATCCAGAAAAACACCCCAAATAACAGGGATCTCTCCTCAGAAGAGAGTTGAAACACTGCCTGCCTTAAAACAGGCTTGTACCCAGAAACTCATGTCCTGTCTAGGTCACAAATTGAGGAATGTTCAGGTTGAACTACAGCTCCCTGTGAGCTTCTGCAAGTTACTTTGAAGGCACCGATTCAATTTACAGCTTGACTGAGGATTTGTCCCCACTGAGTGCTACACTGGCACTGCTGTAAGGAAGCAGGGCCGGCACGGTAACGCAGGTGCTCGCCTCCTTGGAAGTAAAGGCATGTTTGATGGAGATCTTGGCACAAACAATGTGGATACCAGCAAACCTGGGTAGCTGCAAGCACTGTAGCTGATACCAACTCTTGCTCACAGTGGAGCAGCTGCCAGCAGGAAGCACTGAAGATGTGCAGTCCCCATCCTCTGCTTTTGCTGCCACTCACCCCACAGTGCTGAGTGCCTTGACAAGGGCTTACATGCAAAACATGCAATGGCCTGTTTTAGAAGGAAGGTTTTCCTTACCCTTACTAAACCAGACAACTGAATTTAGATCCTAACAAGATGGCAGCAAGCCCAGAATATGCTCTTCTGTTCTGCCAACTGAATTTATAGATGAACTAGGAATTATGCAAGGAATCTTGTCCTCAGAAGATCAGGGGATCTGTGGTGTGTCAGGCTAACCTGCAGAGCTATCATAGCTGTTCAATCACACTGCAGATCTTGGTGGACAGCATCTCTGTGTGTTACATCGCACAAAGAAGGAAGGAAGATTGTGTATGTTTGTCATCCTTTTGCTTAAGGAGCCGTCAAGCTTGTTTCTGCTTCAGGGAGCTGATTCTTTCTGCTGGGAGGGGAGAACATGTCTACTGACAAGGGTTTTTGCTCCTGGGGTTATAAAGACTTTGGGACTTGACTGGGGTCAGTCCTGCTGCAGTTGTCTGGGGATCTTCTGCCTGCCTTTCCAGCAGCTCTCCTGATTCCTGGTGACTTCCAGGCCTGGAAGTGATTGTTCCAGCAGAGCTACTCTGGAGTTGGGTCAGTTTTGAGTGATGGACTTCCCAGTGACAAGTCTGTCATTCAACCCTAACTGCTCAGTCCTGGCCTTGGGTCACCTCCAGACACTGTTCAGCCATGCAGTCATCAGCATGGCTGTGACTTGCTGTAGGTAGGGAGACATTCCCCACTGCTCCAGAAAACTGAATAGGGTATTCTTCCAAAAGGAAGAGGTTCCTGTTCGAGTTAGCACCTGGAATTGAGTTGATTGATAGGCAAGTCTGTATACAAGCAAGTATAACTTCCAACATAACAAAACTCTTCTACCAAGAGTACTTTTCCAGATGCTTTTGAGACTGTTAGTGGCTTTGAGGTTGTCATCTCTCCCTTTTATAAAGATAAATGTGGCAATATACAATCTTCCAGAAAAAGCAAAATTTGAAAACTGTTACTGGGAGCTGATCCCTGTCCCTACTTCCTTCTTTTCCAGGAGATCGAAACCTCTGAGCCTTGCAGCTGCATCCATTTGACCACTTACAGCATCATCATTGGAACCAACAAATTCTATGAAATCGAGATGAAGCAGTACACTCTGGAGGGTAGGAGATGTTTCCTGAGGAACATACCAACTGGCTCCACAGAGTCTTTTGGTGGGGCTTTTCTAAAGCAGTTAAAGAAAAATACTGGTGCCAATCAAGGTGGTTTTTACCATTTTCTTTGCAGAGTTTCTGGATAAAAATGACCACACTTTGGCCTCTGCTGTGTTTGCTGCCTCTACCAACAGTTTTCCAGTCAGTATTATCCAAGTAAACCCAACAGGGCAGAGGGAGGAGTATCTGCTGTGTTTCCATGGTATGTGTTGTCTGGTTGTGTAGTTGTTGCACTGCATCTGCTCTGGTACATGAACAGGCAGGAGGTACTGGCGTACTGTTGTAAAAGAAAGCCAGAGTTGACTTCCTAGTGCCTGGTGATTATTTGTTGTGAATCCAAAAGCCCTGGGGGAGCTGTGGCTGGTGCTTTAAACAGTAAGACACACACAGGGCATCGATGCTAAAATAGACCTGCTGAGGTGCTCTTGGTCACCTTGCATCTGTCTTAAAGGTTCTCCATGCCTGGATCAGTTGCCATGTGCCAGCTTCTGTGCCTGAAGGGAAGGGATTAAACTCAATGTCAGGTGCAACCAGGTCTTTGATTATTCTGATAAAATGTTAAGGGGTTTTCAGCCTTTGCCTTTCTCCCTCTGCTTTCCATACAGACAGATGAGACTTTTTAATCTTCTTGTGATGAAATAAAAGAGGGTGGTAATTTTTTGGATAGCTGCTTTTGTTGGCCCTCTAGGATAGTGTCATGGAAATGCACAGGAGGTCTTCAAAAGCCCACTAGCAGTAATTTTGGGTGAGTAACAGGAGGAGTGTCATAGGCTTCTCAACTGTAGATTAAATAATAACCTTACCTTGTTGGGAACAGCGAGACCTAGAACTGCAGTACCTTTTGGTAGTGAGAGTACTCCTACATCTAGCCAAGTCAGCATCAGCTGGAGTAGTTCACTCGGGGGTTTGCAAGACAGTGAGCACCCTGTCCCTGCTAAAAAGCCCAGGGTTTATTGCCTTTGTCCCTTCAGCAATAAAGGGACACAGTTCAGGTGTGTGCTCACAACATGGCATTGCTTTTCTTGGCAGAGTTTGGTGTCTTTGTGGATTCCTATGGAAGACGCAGTAGGACGGATGACCTGAAATGGAATCGCTTGCCCTTAGCTTTTGGTAGGTGCTGAGGGACGTGCTCTTGACTTACAGAAATCATTGACACTGGGAAGCATCTTTGTGGGACAGATTTTCCTCACTCAGCGCTTCCGTTTCCTCTTCCCTCTCCTAATTCTCCCAGAAACTATGGAGATTTTCCCACAATTTCAGATCATTATAAGTACAAACTGACAAACCTACTGAAGGAGAAACAGTTCGAGGAGAACTGAAGTTATGTTTCCTTAATGTTCCCAGTCTGACAGTGACTGAACCAGCTAATGGGATTCGTAACAACACTTGGAAGTTTCTGAAATAGTCAGGACTACAGAATGTCAGCCTGGTTCCTTCAGCCCTTTTGTGCTACCGAGTGGGATGTTATTCAGTTAATAGTCTGCTTTTAATGCCTGTTTATGAGTCTTTGATTGGTAGAATTCTTGAGATACGGCTAGTTTCAAAGCAACAGTTCTCTAAGCTTTCATCTCCCTGCTTAGTCATAGCATCGTGTCTTATTACAGCTAATCTACTCCCTGGGTTTCCCCAGGGCTGGGAGCTCTGCTGTGCTCACTGATGCTTTTGAGAAGTTTTTATTTAATAGAGAAATTGATTTTGTGTTTTTCCTGCCTTTGTGATGCTCCTTCAGCCTACAGGGAGCCCTATCTCTTTGTGACCCACTTCAATTCCCTTGAAGTGATTGAGATCCAGGCACGAGCTTCTCTAGGGTAAGTTGTTCTCTTTTCATTACTTTGACCAGCATGTGCTGCAAGAAAACACGATTTGCCAGGAAAAGGCACCATGTTGTCATTGTAAATACTTTTTCCTGCCCTTTCACCCAGAACTCCTGCACGAGCCCACTTGGAGATCCCAAATCCGCGGTATCTAGGGCCTGCAATTTCATCTGGAGCTATCTACTTGGCCTCCTCCTACCAAGACAAATTAAGGGTCATTTGCTGTAAGGGCAATCTAGTGAAGGAGACCAACAACGAGCAGCACCACAGAGGATCTTCTGCTACACGCAGGTACGATAACGTCAGTGTGCCCCTGTGCGCCTCATTAGCAGCCTCAGCTCCAGGTGGCTGTTTCCCTCAGATGCTGTGGAATGCCTGTGTTCCATTCCTGGAGAGAGGGGTTGGCACTGGGCAGTCACTGTGATGCTGGCATAGAACAAGGAGTGGAGTCACTGATAGTTTAAAATACAGAAGGCAAAGAAGCATCAGCTCTGTAGGAGTATGTGGACACTCCATGGACACTCTGATCTTCAGCTGGTCTATGTTGGGATAGAGCTGTGACCTCAAAGCTTGGTGAGCTTAGATGCTATCAATATGACACAAATCATTGATTGACTGTAACAGTCTCTAAAGCTAGAGCCCCTTCCTCTTAAACAACTTAGGGAGAGAGCGCTGGGAATGGTGACGTGGTCTTGTTCTGGCCAGCAGAACAGCGATACTTCTGGGGTTGATAGTGCTACTGTGCATTAGAAACCCAGGCTTGTAGCTTATCTTAACCTGGCTTGAACACCCTTGATTTTGTATGGGGAAAAAGCAAGTCAAATTTTAGTGTATATGGAAACCGATGCTGCCGAGTGTATGAAAACACACAGTTCTCTGGCCCGTCACACAGACACGACTTACACCAGCAATTCACTGAGGCCCCTGCCCAGTGTGGCCAGTGTGACAGATGCTCAGCTACCACAGTCCTTGTGCTTTTCACCTTGGCTCAGGGAGGTCAGACGGTTTCACCTGAACACTGCTGGGTGTTTGGGGGGAAAGTTACAGTTCTGGTAAAAGAAAATGTAACATGAGGTTTTTGTTGCTCAGCGGTTCGCGTCCATTATTTTTGAATGACAGCAGCCCAAACAAGAGGGGACCTCCCACGTACAACGAGCACATAACCAAGCGGGTAGCATCAAGCCCAGGACCACCGGAAGGTCTGAGCCACCCTCGGGAACCAAGCACACCCCATCGGTACCGCGAGGGAAGGACGGAGCTGCGGAGGGACAAGTCCCCTGGGCGACCGCTGGAGAGGGAGAAGTCTCCAGGACGGCTTCTGAGTACCCGCAGAGAAAGGTCCCCGGGGAGACTGTTCGACGAGAGCAGCCGAGGACGGGTGCCTGTGAGTGGTGCCAGAACTCCCCTTGCTCAAGTCAATAAGGTAAGTCAGGAGCCTGGAGAACTCTCCTGTTCCCAGGAAAAGGCATGTGCTGCAGAAGGGCTGCTGGTACTGTGAAGTACAAGAGCAAATCCAAATCTCATCCCCTGCCCCTCAACTTCCATTAAAACAGCACATATGGCGTAATGCACTGCTCCTGTGAACACCTGCCCTCGTGCCAGTTCTGTAACTGCAAAAGCAGCTTCACTCTGGAACAGGCTGCAGTCCTCCAGATCTGAAAGCAAAGGGGCATTTACCAACAGAAATCATGATATTGAGAATTTGAAGGGGAACAATGTCTGGAGCAAGGAAGGTGGGAGCCTGCTGTGTCCAGAGTGATGCTGACAGTACTTGCCTTTGCCAGTGAACTAACTATGGCACCTAGAAGGAAACGGGCGCAGAGCAGCAGTAGTGAGGTGATGCACTGCTGCTGGCACCGGTGCCTGTGTGACAAAAATATGTGCGACTCATTCACTGTCACTTTGTTTCCCTGCCAGGTCTGGGACCAGTCTTCAGTGTAAGTCTCAGCTAGACAAAGTTACTCATCTTGACCTGCAGGAAAAAAAGGAAATACACTGAGTATATGCACTCCATGTGTCTGCTGCCCAGGCACCGAAAGAGCATCCCTGGGCCAAAGCTCACGCTGCATCGGGAGACGTCCGCAGCTCAGTTAATTTCTCTGCACTTTCCTGCACTCCTGTTTTTGCACTTTGTACTACTGTTACTCTTTCAAGCAGTTCATGAACTTTTTGTATTCACTTTAGTCCCTAGTAGTTCATCAAGGAAATTCAGCGGGACTAGAGTCCCACCCCAGGTCTTTAATGTGGTCAGTGCCCCTTACACAGAATTGATCATAGTTCTGAGACATGCTGGGAATTCCTGGTGGCCTGGAAACAGACAGGCCAAGGCAAGTGAGCCCTTCAGTAGAAGGTGTGATTGGATATTCCCTACGGAACAAATTACTTCCAATTAGTCTTCACCTGCCACTTCTGAAAGTTATTTTGTTCTCACTACAATCGCTCTAGAGCAGCTCTGATGGGGAGGGGAGAACCCCCACGCCCGGCCCTCAGACAAAGTGCATTACCTATCTGCTACTGGGTTGTAAGACTTTATCCAGGTCTTCTGCATGACAGTTCACTGCATGCTGCTGCACCATCACTGGCTGCTCTCTCCTTTTAGGTTGCTTTGCTGAGTAGTGTATTGTACCTCACTTGTAAGTTAACTGAAACCTTTAGATTACGCTGCAAAATAACAGTCAATTACTCTGGAAATTTGGCACCGAAGAGTTACCAAGCCTTATTCTATGACAAGAGTTACGGTCACACTGGTGTTCTCCTCAGCACTGCACAGGGTCCCTGTGGAAAGGCTGCTGCAGACCTGGCAGTCGCAGAGTCCCCACGGAGAGGAGTGGCCCAGGGCTGGCTCCTCCCGTGACCTGTAACTTGTCGTACAATAAGAACCACATGTCATGGCACAAGAGGATACTCACAGTGAACAGCTTTAGCGGTTACTGAACCTCCGCCTTTGCTTCTGCCTGTCGGACCTCGAGCCACGTGTTGCTTCCTACTCTCTTTTGCTGTGAACATGAAGCAGAGCGCAAATGATTTTCAAAGGAAGTTTTGACCATTCAGTCTGCAATAGCAACATTCTAAGTGAACAACCATGTTCTTTACAACTGGAAAGAGCAAAACTGCATCCAATCTTCCCTTGGTGCCCCACTGATACTTCTGCTAGTCCCTTGCGAGCCTGTGCTAACCTGTTCTAGAAACCCATGAGAAAAGTCCAATGCCTTGTCCGTGTCCTTTGGCGAGTTTCATGAATATCGTATCCCGTTCTCTTGTCTGTTGGGTTATTTTAGGCCAGATGATTTGGCAGGAGCCTTGCTGAAAGTTTTTGTCTCCTGGTCTGAATCTTTTGAAAGGTCAGAGATCAGTCTTTAAATCTTTGCATCTCATGGAAGATCTTCAAGACCTCAGAAATGGGCTTGTTGAGTCCCGAAAGTGTATATCTTGTGTCTTGTTCGTGAAATGCTTCCTGCTATAGAAATAGCTCAAAGGACTGTACATATTTACAAGAATCTTTATATTCGTAACAAAAGGGAATTGAATTGGTTTCTACTTTTTTATTGTAAACTGTGTGTTTTTCAACACTAGCTTTTTGTTTTACCGGTGGTTGTGGACAGCCATCTTCAGACACTGGAGGGGCCTCAGCTTAGTCCTCCTTGCTCCCATGAAGAACTATTGTAACATTAACTTGCAATTGAAGCTTGTTAGCATAAATGAGGTTTTAGGTCTCTAAAAGTACAGGATTTTTCTGCATTACCTTTTTATTATCAACAAGGGAGGGAACCAGAGGGACAGTTCAAAGCTCCACCTGGAAAGTATTGAACTTTGTTGTTGAACGATAACCAAATAAAACAAATAACTATCTCGACTGGCATGGTGAAATGACCGCTTCCTTCTACGCAGAGTGACACTGCCCCTCGTCCCGCTGCCCCAGCCCCAGAGGCTGTGTAATCTATAGGCGTCAGCGCTTACCAAAGAGCTCACCTGATGGTATTTAGCATTGAATAGTTGTAATTCCCGACCAAGTAGCGTAAGTGGCTTCACAAACACAAAGCATGTTCATAGGAACTCAAACAGGTGGATTTGTCCAAGTGTTTCACTACAGCAGCAGCTGGCTGCAGACACCTACAGCTAAATTCTGCCCTCCGGATAGGGGTAGAGGTTAAGAACCATGTGAGTATCTGGGAAAACAATCGTGCCCTCCTAAATGACCCACACATCTCGAGCTGGAAAAAACCATCTTAATTAACCATAGTGTGATCTAATGACAGGTTTGGGATTTATCCCAGCAGTGTACTGGTAGCAAAGCGGATGGAGACAGCTCCTCATCCCACCGCTGTGATATGCTGGTGCTTTAAGGCCTAATAGCTGCAACTTAAAAACCATTCACAAATCAAGTCAGATTGAGTACAACAACCTGCAGTTACTGTACATCTGAACTTACACCTGCTGGGAAAACTTGCTAGATCAGACTTAAATGTAAATACATCTATTTTTAACTGAACCAGTTTTTACAGGGTCTGAAGTATTCTTTCACAGGAAGAGGTTTTTAATATTCACACTGCTGCCTACAGTAACTTCATTTGTCCTCCTACCATTTGTGGTTTTGGTTCTGTGCACACAACCACCCTCTTGCCCCAGGGAAGGGCTGTTGGAGGGCCTGGGGGTGGGTTACTAACAACAACAACTAACTAACTAACTAACTAACTCAACTCTTACATTCTGGTCTACATGACATTCTTCATAACAATGCTCTACATAAACCCCAAGCTGCTTGATTTATCTATTGTGCCTACTATCTGATGTATATGATGAAATGCTAACTTGTTAAATGTTCCTTTATTTTACTGTGCACAAAGAATACTTATTTAAAGCTCATTGTTGCAGTCCTATGATGCATGATCAGAATTGTAACACAACTAAAATAATCCAGAAACTGGTGGAGTAAAACAAAATTATTTATTGAGCCTTTTGATTACCAAGAACCCTGCACAAATCCCTGTCAGCCTGACCACTGAACCTCAGGGGGCCGGGGAGGGCAGGGAGCTCCTGGTACTGGAGGTTTGGTGACTCCAGAGTCCCCCAAAACAACTAAAGTCTGCATCTACCTTAAAACTGCTCTCCTAGCAACAGCCAGGAATAACCTCAACACCACACACTGCGGGCTGAGGGTGGGGAATGGAAGCGAGCTAATACATTCCTGATCCAGCTTTTGCCTTTGGAGGGATTCGACTCGTCCCAGTTCAGCGAGGGAACACAATGTGATTAATCTGATTCATTCACCTGTCACGAAGAAAATAAGCCAACAAATAAATTAAGACCCCCCCCATCCCTCCCAAACCAACCCCACAATGAAAACCAAATCCCCCCCAGCCATGGGCCAAGGGGGCTGTGCCATACCTGCGGGGGGGTGGCTCCTGGAAAGGTCAGGGATCAGCCTGTGGGCAGCTGCACTCCCTCATCCCAACCACAGGGCACGGTGGTGGATCACAAGGCCTCGGGCGCTGTGCAGAGCCTGGACCCGCACCCTGGTTCCTGGGTGCGTCCTTTGGGCTGCCAGAGCACGGACCGAGCGCCCAGCACTGAGCCCGGCTCCAGGCTGCCCAGTGAACAAACAGCCAACGCTGGCTATAGAGTAATTGGTTGTGTCCATGTTCCACCATGCCAGCGCTGAAGAAAAGCCTGGAGTGAGTCATGCATCTATGTGATTGGAAACAAACCCACAAAG